>NC_081342.1:67721079-68021079 GCF_029784015.1 Lycium ferocissimum
TAAAGACATTTCTTATGACTTAATTGGTTTTCAAAACACTTCCTATAACCCTCATATTGGTTCCATTATATTATCATGTTATGATTCAAGCTTCGTCCGAAGTTACGAGGTGTTACAAGTTTTGCCCAGCAGACTTTATTAGGCGGAAGACATTTTTTAATTTTCATTAAGTAGAGCCAAATGTTCAAGACCAAGCCGTTATGGAGTTAATTCTTACAAATCACCCCGAGCAATCACCATTGAAATAAATAACTCTCACAGAAATTGTCCATGCCCTGTGAAAGAGTTCAAGTTGCATTAACAACCTTCGGAACTAGGATTAATAGTCTTTCAAGGAATTTGCAACAAAAGAACCAACCTTGTGAGACAGAAAAGATGAATTGTGTGCCAGTGAACTGCATACAATTTTTTTTTTTTTTTGGGTGGGGTGTTTCTTTTGCATTACAAAATGGGACAATATTAGAAAGAGAGGTTGTCTATCGATGTACTGAACCCTATAAGACATGCATATATATGTTTTCCTAAGTCGGATTAAATTAGTACGTTGAGGCAATTCAAGATATATCTACACTGTTTACTCCTGTCAGATAAATGGAGAAGAGAAAACACTGTACTGTTAAATGAATCCTCTGCTCCACCATAGTAGGTTTCTTCTTTTCCCTCATCCCACTTCACAATCTCCCCCATATACTTGACTGTCTCATCAACTGTCACTTGGTCGCTTGCCCCACAAATAGCTTTCCATCTGTGAGAGAACACAGAGAGATCTTTAAACTTCACTGTCACATGATAATATACATGGTTTGCCAGAGACTGGTTATTGTGGTCTGTCTGAATTGAACTAAAACGACTCGCACGAGCCAATGGTACACGATTGATCTTCTCCTCAAACAGATCATACTTGTTTGGGTCTCTTTGAAACAGGGATATGTGACAATTGTTTCAAAGAGTTGATAGATATGTCATTCAAGTGACTTTTCTCCCTTATAAATTTTAAAAAGCACAAGTCCAGAAACTTTTCCACCTCCGATCATTGTAAAATCATTTTCTTCCAATAAATGCCACATCGAATATCAAGTGTTTGTGTGTGTGTGTGTCTTTACAATGGAGACTAGGGATGCAAAATTGCCTGATTAGTATAATGTTTTATTCTTTTCGACGAGTAAAGAAAGAATTTAATTTAAGACCATAACTGGCTGCACCTAAACCATGTTGGTGAGTACAAAACCTATATACAACTCAAGCTACTCCTGAGTGTTAAGTCTATAACAGCACTAGACTTTTAAGTTTACCCAAAAAACAACTAAACCAAAGCACTTACTATTCAGTCACGATAGCTCTTGCTTTTCCTTCAGAACACCAGTTATTCTTCCCTTTATAATACCCACAACATACATTGCCGGCACTAGGTTCCACTGTTTTGCTTCCTTCCGAAGGCCATTTGTTGTCCAAGTGCAGAAATAATTTTTTCCACCAATTGAAAATAACATGGGCCAACAAAAACAAGTCCTTGGACACGTAATGGATCTTGAAATACTATTCTCACAAAATGATTTTCAGCCATAAATTTTCATAATATAAGAACATGATTAGGATTCAGCAAAATGAATAGAAATCACAAAACATTTAGAGCGAGCATTCTTACATGAAAATCAAAATAAACACATTGTTACCTAAACATAGTGTAACAGCAGTTAGGTATGCAATAGATCCAAACTATAGGGGCCAAAGCTTATAAATAAGAAAAGACAACTGAAGCGTGTGCAGAGGATCTTGGAAAGCTTTGGAACTCCTGGGCCATTTTAACATAATCCTGAGGCACATCACTCCCTCTGAATTTGGCAGCAATGACGAATTTTTCTAGCACGGTAGCATTCTTGAGCAAATACTATGTAACACCTAATTTTACAGGTTACGCATACATTTTTGTGCAGATTGTATCTTATAAAAACATTGGTCATCTGTTGTTGTCATAATGGGTAATTAAGTTAATTTTTGAGTTCCCTCTCTTTCAAGTTACAAAATGCTTTATTTCCCTTTTTAATAAGGCTCTTCTTGAGAATGCATTTCTGAGGCTTAGAAAGGGAAGATTACAACAAAGGAACAAAACCACACAAGCGGTTCTACTCATGAGGTTCTTTAGGTTTGTTTATATATCCTGATTTGGACTAGCACGCACTTCAAGGTCCCTTTCAGGACCTCTTAATTACCTAACTAGCATAAAGTTCTCCTGAAGGTAAAGTCTCACAGCAATAGACTTTTCAGTTTACACCAAAAAGCAACTGAATTCAAACACTTCTTTTTCAGTCACGTTGCTTCTGCTTTTCCTTCGTTCCACAGCAATAGACTTTTCAGTTGACACAAAAAAGCAACTAAATTCAAACACTTCTTTTTCAGTCACGTTGCTTCTGCTTAAAACACCTGCTATTTCTGAAAACCTAGACTCAAGTAGATTATTCAGACGAGTACATAGGTAACATATGTTCAACTTTTAGCAAGTTATTACCCTGTTTGCACAATCCGTACAAAATGCTCATGACTCCCTACAAGGATGAGACACTGGAATGGCACACAGGCATCATTCGAGTAACTTTTCTCCCTTACAACTTATAAAAGCATAAATCCAGAAATGTCTCCACCTACAATCACTCTGTCATTTATCTTTACAGTGGGGACTAGGGATGGACCTCTTTCCCCGGATTGATGGTCCCTTTCTAGACTTCATAATTACCAACTAGCATAATCTCTCTTTTTTTTTTTTTTTGATAAATAAAGAAATATTTTTATTAATATAACTGGTCGAAGGTAAAATCTATATACAGCAATAGCTTCATTGACATCTTTCAGTTTACACCAAAAAGCAAGTAAATTCAAACATTTAATTTTCAGTCGAGAGTAGCTTCTGCTTTTCCTTCAACACATCTTCTTTCTTTCATTATTATCCACAACTCACGTGCTAGAACTGTGTTCCACTGCTTTGCTTCCTTTCTAAGGCCTTTCACTGTCCAAGTCCATAAACATTCTTTCACAGAAGCAGACATAGCCCACATTGCTCAAAATATAAGAGCACCACATACGCTGGTTCTCACAACTCGTTTTCCGTCCCACAACTTAGAGAGTATGTGGAGTAGGATTGAGTCAGGGAAATCACTGAGTATAACCTTCAAAGTTGAAAGATCTCCAAAAGTTTAAGTTATGAAATGCACAACCAAGAATGAGGGTCGTTGTAGAGTGATCTCGTTCAAGCCCTGGATTGTCGGCTTAATATGGGAACTTTGGCGCTAAGTGGGAAACCAAAGAAAATAACCTTAACCCCCTGTTTGGATGGCGGTTTCCCGTGGTTCATTAACGTATGGTTTTGTATGAAATTATGTTTGTTTTTCATTGTTCTTAAAATTATGTGGTATGGTGTTGTAAACCTGTTCATCCCATGGTTATATAATCATGAAAAGCCTCAATTTTTGTAACCCGGTTTGGTGGTTTTTAAATTAATTCACGTTTTCTTTTCCCCCATACCACCCACCCACCCACCCTTCGCCCCCGCCCCCCACACTACTGCGCGCCGCCCCTCTGCCATCCACCCACCCCGCCCCACGCCCCCTCCCGACCACCCACGCCCACTGCCGCGCCGCCACCTCGCCAACCCGCGCCCACTTCCACTGCTACCCAGCTGCCCCTGCGTTTTCTGACCGTTCCTGACCCGCTTGCCATCACGCCCGCCACCCCGCACGACCCACGCCCCGACCACTACCCGCCTTCCCTGCACTTTTAACACCCTTCGTCCCGCACCAACCCTGCTTTCCATTACCTCGTATTCACTCGCTTTCCTTATCTTATTTTTAAAGTTCTATTTTATTCTTCGCGAGTTTTATTAATATATATAAACTAATTTCTAATTAAAAGTTAAGGGTATTTTAGTAAACTTACAAGTTATTATACGATGTACTATACAATCAAATCAAACAATACAAATGTTATTAAACCACAACAAATATACGGTCTATCCAAACGTTGTGTTTATTAATACAGTACAATACAATACAACACCATACTGTACCATACCATATTGTACATTAATGAACCACGGGAAACAACCATCCAAACAGAGGGTAAAGGGTTGGACCAACTTGGCTTATGTAGCCAAAGTGACCCTATGAAAATTTAACAAAACGTAAGAAATAAAAATAAAGTACTTTTTTTAAAAATTAAATTTTCTTAATCCTAATTAATCATAACATACTCCACCATCTATCCCAATTTATAGGACACTCTTTCTTTTTAATATGTCACAAAAAAATGACACATTTCGATATTTAGTAAAAAATTCAACTTTAAATTTGGTTTTTTACTAGCCAACAAATTTCTATGGATTGTTTTAGATCACAACTTTCAAAAGTCTTTCTTTGTTTCTTAAACTTCGTGACAAACCAAACATCTTCATATAAAAGGGGATCAAGGAATAATAGTTTTAGTCTTTCCCATAGATTATAAAGCCTTATGGGACGGAAGGAATAATATCTCGTAAAATTAATCAAGGTCTTTCCACACTGATATTAAAAAAATATGTACGCATATATATACCTGATCTTAGTGTGTAAGTATTTAACTTCTTTTTTTTCCCTCTTTAATTAGAGTTAGACCTTATGATTTTCTCCTTATTTAAAACTTAAAGAGGAAGTAAAAGACAAACAATAACAACATCAATAACAAAATGAAAGGAAATTATAAATTTGTTACCAGAATCTGATGGATTCAAATTCGTTTCTTTATTCAAATCCGACTTTCTAATTTGTCTCTATATCTCAATAGTAATGCAGTCATAATTAGGGGTGTACATGGACCAAGTTGGTTCGTATTTTTTAAACACCAAACCAAATCAATCATGGCGGTTATTAAAAAAATATGTAACGTATATATATGTTTCACGATCTTAGTTTTTTTTCCTAATAGTGTGCAAAACATATATACTTTTACTTCTTTTTTTAGTCCTAGTAAGATACAACTTTAATTAGGTGTTAAGAAAATAACCAAAATTATGATTTTCTCAACAAAGATAATAAAAATTTAAAACTTAATTAGATAAAGAAAATGTAAAAAAATATTAAGACAAACAATAACAACATCAATAACAAAATGAAAGGAAATTATAAATTTGTTCATTCCTAGAAATCTGATGGACTTTATTTGAATTCGTTTATTCTTTATTCAAATCCGACTTTCTAATTTGTCTCTATAATATCATCTCAATAGTAATGCCAAACCAAACCAATTATGTCATTTTTTTTTTCAACACCAAACCACTAAGATAGCTAAATAGAAAGGCTCAATGCATTAGTAAGTTAATTTTTCAGTATGTAAGCTGAACTATAAAGGAAAAAGGGAAAAATAAAAAGATAAATAAGTTTCTTTAGGGTGTGCCAAGTCACCTAAATTAAGAAGATATACGTTTAAATCCTTGTAGGTAATCACAAACTCTTAAATTATAGAATTATATACACTATAGGGCTCTTGATTTTGTAGGTTATGCATACATGTTTTCTCGGAGTGTATCTCATAAAATCATTGGTCAATTGTTGTTGTCACAATGGATAATTGAGTTGAATTTTTGAGTTCCCTCACTTTCAAGTTGGCTAATGCTTTACATCCTTTTTTGATATGCAAGCTCATCTTGAGAGTACATTTACGAGAGACGTATCATACAAAAGGATGATAGGAATCAACTTCCATATATAGCCACTCTTAACTTTTAATGGTTTGCTAGCGACTGGTTATGATGGTGAGTCCACACCGGATTGAAATCGCTGAACCACTCGCAAGAGTTTAATTGATACAAGAAGCGACCTTCTCCTCAAACAAATCATACTTTACTTTGTTCAGAAAAAAAAAATGGGGGCTTCCTTTGAAACAGGGATGTCTGACCATCGTTTCAGAGAGTTCATCGATATGTACCACTACCGCTGTCCTCTGGAACAAGCCACATCTGATAATATACTCACTCAGGACTACAAAAAATACTACAGCGCAAACATCTTCAACCATCTCCACCGACTTGCATCCTTCATTGATTCCGTCAGCATTAACTCTGATCAGTTGGTACCTGTCAAGAAGGACATAAAAGCATGTAGCTAAAGTGATGGCACATGAAGAAACGATAAGTCATATATAGCACATATGATTTCAAGAACCATCAATGTAGTTACAATTATCGGTACCAATCAAAATTTGATTATCTATGTCACCTTGACTAGTAGATTATTCTGATGAGCATACAGGTAACAAAGGCTCAATTTTCTAGCTAGTTTTTCAGCATGTTTGAACAATCCATACAAACTGCTCATGTCTCCCTAATATATGAGACATCGGAATGTCAAGGCAAATTGAAAAGTGTAGAAATACAGAAATCTTTCAAGTGAATTTTACATGAATTGTTATAAAAGCATAACTCCAGAAGCTTTCCCACCCGTAATCATTCTTGTATCATATTTCTTTACAGGGCTGGACTAGGGAAGGACCTCTTCCCTGGATTTCCCTTTCTGGACCGCTTAAGTACTAACTAGCGTAATGTTTTCTTCTTTTCGACAAGTAAAAAAGACTGCTGGTGACTGGTGAGCACAAAAACTATATATAACAACTCAGGATACTCCTGAAGGTAAAGTCCATATCAGCAATAGCTTCATTATCATCTTTCAGTTTACCCAAAAAACAAGTAAATTCAAACACTTATTATTCAGTCACGAGTTGCTTCTGCTTTTCTTTCAAACACCTTCTGTTTTTTTTGCTTCTGTAATACCCACAGCGCACATGTTAGGACTCTGTTCCACTTCCTTCCTGAGGACTTTCACGGTCCAAGTCCAGAAATATTTTTCACAAAAGCAGACAGCCCAAATTGCTCCGAAAAAAAGAAAATTAATAGCACTTTATAACTAGCACCAGTTAGGCACAATTACCTAATGAAACAAAAAGGCACACCTCATCTTCTGGATCTATATCACAGGCCATCTCACAGACCCTCCAACGTATGCCTATGAAATGTTAACTGTGGCATCTAGGCCAGTGTTGTCAAAGGCGCGCTTAAGCCCTGAAGCAAGACTCAAAACATGTTGATCGCTTCGCCTCGCTTTATTTGCGCTTCAGTGTCATCAACAAGGCTCTAAGACATAGTTTTCCTTGACAATGAACCTCTCTTGAAGAGGTGACCCTAGATAATTGATATTTCACTTTATCGCAATGTTTTTACAATTTCTTTGTCCATATATTTGTTGTTCATGCTTATTATTATTAGTCTTGGACTAAACATATATATATTTGTGTTTTTTCACCATTGTGCCTTTTTTCATTAAAGCCCACGCTTTATTTCCGCTTTGCGCTTAAAGACCCAGCTGACCTTAGAGCTTTTTTGCGCTTTTCGCTTTTAATAACACTGATCTAGGCTAACCACACCAGTGAAATACTGTAACAGTGTAAGTTAATGACTTCACAAGATTTTGCAGATATATTTTAATCATCATGAGGTGACATGCATGCAAAATGAAAAATTTAAGCTGCCCATCAGAATTACGTGTCAAACTAGAGTACCTCGGAGAATTCTCAACATCTTAAAACTAATAAGATACTTTAATACCACTTATCACCAAGAAATATAATTGTCTCCAAAGGTTTCAGACATTGGACTACGATAATCCAAGAACACCATAAAAGCCAAACCATTCCTTTGGGTAACTCCTACAGTATATCTTGCTCTGAATGTTCATACACATTGCTTGATAACTCAACAGCCTATAAAGCTGGGAAAAAAGCCAATTCAGTATCCACTGTCTATTTTCCAAAGTGGTTAGCATTAGCCAAATTGAAAATCTGTTCATTAGCAGGTGTAATCACGAAAACAAAGTAAAATGTATTTTTTATTCGCACGTTATAGCATTTCTCAATAAAGGATCTATGTTCTATATTTGGCCAGAGCTCCAAGCTCCAATGGTATGACCACTACGCTACCAACTACGGCAAGTACTTTTTTTAAAATTAACAGAGCCCTTTTATCACTAGTTTAGACATTTATTTGAAATGACCTTCAGCCTTTATTTTTTAACACAGCCTCTTCCTCAAAGCGCTCCCTTCCATCAAGAAGAATGCTCAGATACTTGTACATGTTGCTTTGAATCATCAGCTTGATATTTTGAACTTCTTCAGTAGTAAATTAGACCCGTACAAAAATTTCGCCTGCTCAACATGGTTGTGGATAGAAGCAAAATAATAGAAAGCAAGGAAGTTCACTCAAGCACTTAAATGACTATGGAAGTCAATGTTAACCAATGCATTGCAAGTCACCAGAAAAATTCAATATGAGAAGAGGAAGTGAAATCATACAAACAAGTACATAGCCAATCATTAACCTAGATACATTGCCATGCAACAAAGAACTCATTTCGTCTCAAACTTTGGATCTTCAGCTTTTTTTCCTTGTCCCATCCAATAGAATGTCCACATACGTTTAAAAACTGTTGGGTTCTAATAAGTAATATACCAATCAGATTCCTGGATTTCAATTCATTTTGGGTTGCCTGTGGAAGCACTTCTTTCAAGCACTCAAAGATAGGTTTTCTGAAAACTGTCATATTGAGATAGAAGCTACAAAGTGGGCATATAAGACCAATGACAATGTGCTGGAACACAAGTTGTCATGTTCTTCACAGTACCTATTTGGAAACATATTTGCATGATGTAGCAGGAATTCAGTAATAATACAAGAATCCGAGTAGGGAATGGGGAGCAAATTCATGTTAGAATTTAAACTTTTGATGTAAAAAAGATCTCTTTGAGCAAATCCAAATCCAAATCCAAACTTACTATTAGGCTTTTAGCGAAAGAGCAGGAGGCTATATCAATGTCATCCAAAGAGCTATGGAAGTAACTTCGCCATGAAATACATGCATTAAATAGATCGCATTCTCAAAAAAACAATAGTGTGCATTTCTTCCAACTTTTGTGGCGGTATCAACAAAGCATTTGACCCTAGGAGGAATTCAATAACTTCTTTCCAGATTCCCGACTCAAAATGCAGCCAGCAGTCTCAAAGTAGAGTATTAAAAAAAGATAAGAATGGGGAACCACATGATAGTTCAACTAGTTTTATTTAGAAGTCGATAACAGATACAAAACATAAGGCATATTTGGTAGCGAAAGAGGAGAGTGTTCTGGAATATTGCAGCACCCACGACCAGCTAGCTGATGTACTGATGAAGTGTTTATGAAAAGAGAAGTTCTGTTATTTTAGAGGATTGCTTGGTGTCTCTGACTTTGAAGGGGGCTGTTGTGGACTGATTCAAATTTTGACTGACTATTATGCTTTGTTAGAGATTGTTCCTTCATTTAAGCTAGTAGTGGATAAATGAGAGCTAGTTAAAAGTAGCTACTAATAGATAGCCAGTAGTGGAGTAAGCCAGTTTAGCAGCTTTTTCTGTTTGATGTAAGCCTATATAAAGCCACTCTATGTTGGTTTTTAATATATACTGTTAAGATTTAGCAGCTTTTTCTGTTTGATGTAAGCCTATATAAAGGCACTCTATGTTGGTTTTTAATATATACTGTTTAGAAACAATAAAGCAGTCCATCAGAGCCTTACTTTCCTTCTTTGTTAAATCACTGTTATCCCATTTTTTTCCCAACTACAAGAGGTAGCTCTAGCTATAGTATTTGACCTCATATGGACAATAAAGAAGAAATAATTAAATAGTTTCCAAAAAAAAAAAAAAAAAAGGTGCAGATTTTTTCTAATCGACCAAAACGAAAAGAGTGCCATATAAAATGAAATGGAGGGAGCATATTTTACTGATATTGAAACTAAGTTAAAAATCCTAGAACATAAAATTATCACAGTTTCTGACTATATCAAATTAAATTTAGAGACAACATGCCAAGAATAATCAACCCGAAAAGTCAAATATCTCAAAAAATGCAGAGCAAATTATGAAAGAGCCCAACAGCCCCAAAAGAAAATGATTGCAGAAGAAAAGAAGACTAGTCAAGTAAACCGGGAAAAATCTAGAAGTCAATTATTTTGAATTAGAGCAGAAGCAAACGACTCACTGCATAATCAAATTAACGTGCAGAAATAAAATAAAGATGTTAATTCAGTCAATTATTTTCCATAAGAAAAGAAGCAAACAACCCATTCTATAATCAAATTGACGTGCAGAAATGAGATAAAGATGTTCTTGAATTAACATCTTGTATATATAGACAAGTGAATTAACAGAAAGCTAACAAATTTACCAAAGACTAATTTAAAAGAAAGATAGACGAAGCGAAAGAGAGAGAAGCTTACAAGCGCACTTTGAGTCCACAATGTCCAGTTATGCTGACAGAAAATCTAAAAAAGACATCCATCATGTTTGAGTGCTCCTGACTTCCTGAAAAACACTTAAGCTTAATAGGGTGTGCCTTGATCTTGTCTTTTTCTGTATCCGCAATAAAATTAGTTTTTGTCTCTAGAGGATAGTCACAGAAAGGAATGTATCATAGGCTTGCAGTAAGTTCATGTTCAACAAAACAATTCCAAAATTCTTCCCTTTCTTTTGTTTGCGTTAATGACATAGGACGACGGAAACAAGCCCTTGGAAATTTAATGATTCTTGAAATACTATTTCAAGAAATGATATTAAAACTTAAACTTTGATAGTAATTAAACATGATCAGGATCCAGCAATATGAATATAAATCACAGAACATATAGAGCAATACTCCTTGATGATGATCAGAGAAATACATTGTAACTTAGAAATGAAGAACTACTAACAACCCCTTGGATACTAGCAAGTACAATCCTAACCTTATATATAAGCTAATAACAAGTTTCAAACATAAAGTAACAGATGTTAAGTATGTTGCAAGCAATACAAACGTTAGGGGCCAAAGATTAGCAATAAGAAAAGATAAATGAAGCGTGTGGGGAGGATCTCGGAAATCTTGGGAACTCCAGTTCCATTTTAACAAAATCCTGAGACGCAACAGCCCCTCTGTATCTGCCAGCAATGACGAACTTTTCTAGTATGGTTGCATGCTTGAGCAAATATTTTACTGATGACAGTACTGCCTTATTTTTCCTTAGTGGTCCCAAAAAGTTAATGAACTTGATGGTCTTCAAATGTAGCAATGAGCAGTTATAATTATGTGTCTCAAACCTCCTTCTTTGTTCATCCTCATTTGTGTACTTTGATAGCAGGTCCTGCAGAGAAGAATGTGCTATATCAACCAGTTATTCTCCTTAGATGAAAGTAGAAAGCCAAGCTGATTGTGGATAAAATGAACTTTAAGATTCAAGGAACATATCAAATGCTTAGCAAATGTTACAAAGTGGTACATACAAACAACAACAAAAAAATGTTTCAAAGATTGATTGAAGTTGATCCTTTGTCTCCTGGCACGAATTTGAGCACTATCGACTTTTTAAATATCTTTTTCCTACAATTGTAAAAAAGTTAATTGTAGAAATGACTTTACTCATAGAATCAATTTCCATAGTGACAACATGAAACTTCTGTCAAAGCAACTCAAGTTCCACTAAACGTCTTACATAAAACAGAATAATAAGCACAAGCTGCTGCAGATTTAGATCGTTAAATCCTTGCAAAATAGCATTCAAATGCTAGAATTTGAACTACGTATTCCTTGAGGAAATTGCTGTGAACATATTGAGAAATTCTCACATCGATGGACAAGCACTATTGTAAAATGGTGCAAACTAATCTAGGATGGGTAAAACTAGACGCAGATAGCAGTTCCAGACAAGGACAATGTGGACCAGTAAGGAACAAATAATATGGCCGAAGCATTTGCACTTTTCCTATGGGCTTAAATGGTTTCTTGAACATGACTCGCGTTCTACGCGAACATTTTTAACTATTTACCTTCATCAAAGCCGGAAGCAAGGGGCGAAAACTCCAATACTATTAACTAAGGGTCGAAAGGAATTCCTAGAGATCCAACAAACAAAGTAAAGAGTCCTTATACAAATTTTGGGGATACCATAGTATTGTAAAAGAAATATAGGTGTAAAAACAACTCACTCTTGTGTCTTGATTGAACCCATCAATGACCAATGTCTCAATATTTGATGAACTCTGTAGAAATCTGCAAATTCCAGGCAAGTCCAATTGTTCGAAGTTTCTGTTAAGTTGTAAGGATTTCCTGCTTGATGGTGGAAGCTGCCATCCTTTCAGTTCCAGTATGGACAGGCACTTATAAACCAAATTGATAAACCAGAATATGTCAAAACAAGGAAATGCTACATATTTAATAAATGACATGCAAATTGTTAAACAGCGTTCAGGGTTGGCTTGTTTCCAAAGATGAACTTTTAAACACTTTGAAAAACTCATTCACATGACCTAAAGATTATGATCAGTGCAAATCAATCCAAATTTTACATGTTGTTATGTTCATTGCAAACTATTTATTTTCAGTGTTCATCCAAAATTTTATCCAAAAGGTCTTGTTTCAATCCCTTGCCACTGTCTAACTAGATTGGTCATAAGAACGTAACTATTTAATACTTACCAACTTGGTTATCATCAGATTATCCTAAATCCTGGCATTGTTGATGTTACAAAACTAATGAATTTAAAAGCAAATAATAAGACCCAAATTGAAAACAAAATACTGAATTTAGGATAGTGAAGAGTATGAATAAACCTCGATGCACCAGGGACCTAATTTTAGATTCTCGACACGGGCAACGCTGTGAAGAAGTTGCTTCAAACAGCTAGACTCCTTCTGCCATTCGTCCCCATCTCCAAAATCAAAATCTAAGCTAAGCACTGCAGAGACAAGTGAAGCCACATTTCTCAAGCGTATCTCACTACACGACCCCATAAGTTGCAAATTCTGAATATATGGGGCTACTATTTCAAGCCAAATGTCACTTTCATCAGTTTTATAGTCCATTATTATCAATTCTGTCAACTTCACATTGCTGATTTCCAGATGATGAATTCCCCATAAATAGTGCAATCTCAAGCACTCCAAGTTAGGACAACCAGCTAATACCTTTTCCATGACACCCTCCGTTGTATTCTTCAGATACATAATTGAAAGGGAAACGAGACTACTCCAGTTCACACTACCGGAAGGATTCAGTTGGCAGAACCATAAAAGCAAATTTCTCAAGGACGTATTCTTATATGCAAACTGAGGAAACTCATATATTTGGTCATTCATAAAGAAAAGTCCAAGTGTAAAATCTTCAACATTAGCAAGTTTAGTTGCAAAATATACCCATAAATCGACATCTCTAACAAATTTCTCCTCGCGAATATCGAAATAGACGGTGAATCTTCGGATTTTCTGGCAAGACCTCCAATAATGAAGCTCCCTGTTGATGGAAGTCACGAAATCATGAACTTCATTTTCGCCTTGGTCAACGGGGAGATGGTAGTAGAGTGATACCGGAACGGACATCCAAAGAAACCTCCATCGCGTAGACAATACGCTGCTTCTCACAACTTCTTTTCCTTCCCGCAACATAGAGAGGATGTGAATTAGAATTGGCTCGGGCAAATCGCTGAGTCGGTCTACTCCCACCATGATTTTCCTGGAATACAACCTTCAGTTGCAATTGGGTAAAAGTTGATGGAGCTCCGGTGTAGTCTGAACTCAAAAGGTAGCGCTTAGAAACATTAACACAAACACCTTAAATCTGATACATGAATTTACCCTATCTCAATCGTTTTTCAAACAACAACAACATACCCAGAGTAATTCCATAAGGTGGGGCCTGGGGAGGCTAGGATTTACATAAACCTTACACCTACCTTTGTGGGAGTAGAGAGGTTGTTTCTGATAGACCCTCGGCTCAAAAGAAAAGAAGAAATCGAAGCAGGATTGCATTAAAATAAGAGCTATGTACCTACCCCCACTCCCACGCCCAACCCCAACCAACCCCCGCACTATCCATCCACACCCTACCCACCTCCCACCCCACCCCACTCCACCCCCCACACACCTACCACACCCCCTCCATAACCCCTACTTCCACCTCACCCCCATCCCACCACCAACCCCACAGCCCCCACCACCCTCAACCCACCTACCCCCTGCCTACCTCCCACCCTTAGAAAGTGATATTTTCCAGTAGCATAGCATCAATTAATGCCAATAAGACAAGCAAAAGCTTACAAGGAAAACCAACACACACACACACACACACACACACAAAAGGAAAACCAACACACACACCAGATTGTAATTTTAAATATTGTAGCTTTTGTATAATTTTGAGGGAAAAGTTTACCTGATGATGCTTCGTCAATGGCGATAGCTCCAAATTGAGGCAGCTTATGCAGCCAAAATGTGCCCCGCTAAAATTTAGCAAAACATAAAATAGGACTACTTCTTTATAAAAATAAAATTATATTATTGATGAGCTAAAGATAAATAAAAAGAAAAGTATTTTGTTATTTTGATTTGGTATTTAAAAAAGAATAAATAAATACATGAAGAATGATTTTAAGTTGAGGAAATAAGACCCACATGGATTGGGGTGGCATAGTTGGATCCCTTGCCCTTAAATAAATACATGAAGAACGGAAAAATCTTGTTGGGAGTGTTGTCTCCAAAATGGAGTTCGGAACCTAAATGACCCAATAAAAACTCAATTGAACCAAAATATCTCAAGAAAAAATAGAGATAACAAAGTACTTTTAATGCATCTTTTTTCTGTGTTATATAAAAGTGAGTTAACGTCTCACGTTAAAATCCGTTACTGATTTTTCTTAAAAAAAATATATAAAAAAATTGCATAACGCATAATTTTACTGTGCTATGCAACCATGGTCAATTTCCTGAGTTAGGCCGTGTCAATATACTTGCTAATCCAACCATATTCATTTCAAATCAAAATTATGCAAAAACTTTCATTTTATAATGCTTCTCCGTTCACTTTTTTACTTATCCATTATTCTAAAAATATATTTTCACTTTTAACATATTAAGAGAAGACAATTTTTTCCTGTTTTACCCATAATATTAATTGCTCATTTCAAATCATTTTCAAGTCCATTAAAAATATGCATCAATTAATATGAATATCGTGGTAAATTATGCACTTCATTTATTATTTCTTAAGGGATGTGCAAAGTTGTGGACAAGTAAAAGTGAACGGAGGAATATTAATTTATCTTGTGATACTAAAAGAATCTTTTGACAAGTTTTTTTTTTACCGAAGTATGTATTATCTTATCTTTTGATACTTATGAAAAACATTTATTATTATAAAGAGTATTTATTTTCTTACTTTTTGAATAAATATCTTTTAACAAAAATTTTACTGTCTTGTTCATTGACTTGTTGCTCTTTTTTCTTAATTAATGTTTATTTAGCTAATTCCCAAAACAATCGAGTCTAAGATCTATTTACCGATAAAAGTAAATAATTTTTATTATAATTGACGGTTAATTACGTTAAATATTAATGTGATAAGAATTAATTTGAGATACACACCTTGTATTTTAAAATCGAACATTTACACCATTATATTATGAAAATCCTATCTTCAATTTTAAAATACATGGTGTGTATCTCGAATTAATTCTTATTACATGAGTATTTAATGAAAAGATAACTAGAATTTTAACAATTTGGCAAAAAAAAAAAAAAAATCTAAATTATAGTGATGTAATCCCAATTTTTCAAAAAATAAAATAAAAATTAACTTCTTAAGAAATCCTACGCTAATGAAACTTTATCGGAATAAGTAAATTAAAAATAATTTTAAAGCGAAGAATAAATAAAGAAACTAAAGATGAGGAGTTCTTATATAATAAGATATTATTTAAATAAAACTAAAATAATTTGCTTGCTTAATGTGTGAGAAAGCCAATAATAATAGGTGGCATATTTTATTAAGTAATTTGTGTTATTTATAATTTTAATTTATTTTTTAATTATTATATTTAATATATTTAGGTACGACTATACCCCATATATAGAGAGCTTAAGTGCATGATTCTCATAATATAAGTGGTGTAAATGTTTGGTTTTAAAATACAAGGGGTGTATCTCGAATTAATTCTTATTATATGAGTGTTTAATGTAACTAACCCTCAATTATAATAAAAAATTATTTACTTTTGTTGGCGATAAATAAATCGTAGACTCGATTGTTTTTAGAGCTAGCTAAACAAACATTAATTAAGAAAAGGTAGCAACAAGTCTATGAACAAAAGGATAAAAAAAATTGTTAAAAGATAATATCAAAATAAAAGAATAAATACTTTTGATAAGAATAAATGTTTTTTCATAAATATCAAAAGATAATAGAATATATATTTTTGATAAAAGATTGTTAAAAGATTCTTATAGTATTAGAAGATATATTAATCTTATAAATATTTTAAAAAATGGAAACTTTTGCATAGTTATGAAATGGATGCCTAACTTAAGCAAATTGTGCCTGGTTGCATAACGCACTAAATTATGCGTTATGCAATTTAGTTTTTTTTTTTTTTTTAAAGAAAAACCGTTAACGAATTTTAACGTGAGACGTTAACTCACTTTTATATAACGCAGGAAAAAAGTGCGTTAAAGGTACTTTGGTATCTTTTTTTTTTTCTTGGGGTATTTTGGTTCAATTGGATTTTTATTGGGTCATTTAGGTTCCGGACTCTCCAAAATGAGCCCTACAATGCGCACTCGAATATAGTCGGACTCCAATACCGATATCGAACATCGGTAAAAAATAAAAATAAAGTTGGGTGAATAAGGGTGGGACCTATTGTTTAGCCTAAATGACCCTAATCATTTTAACCCATGGATTCATGAAATATTTGACCAAACTTCCAAAATTTACTTATTCTGAAATATGCGGTTTGTCATATGTATTTTTTAGAGTACTTTTGGAATGACAATTTGTGTACAGTTAATCAAATACAAAAAAAAATTGTCATTATTAAATTAGCAATTTACGCTTGGCAAAGGTTCTGAATATGCTTACAAGTAAAGTTGTTTTTTTTTTTAGCTTTGGAAAAACAAATTCTGCAACCATTCAGAAGTACTTATTTTTAAGAAAAGCCTGGTCAAACATTTAAAATTTCGAAAATAAGCATTTTAAAAAAACACCTAATTAATATTGTATAAGGAAAAGAGTAAAAGATGCTCTTTAATTGCGCAAATTTTTTAATATTTGT
Organism: Lycium ferocissimum; assembly: GCF_029784015.1. Taxonomy (NCBI): domain Eukaryota; kingdom Viridiplantae; phylum Streptophyta; class Magnoliopsida; order Solanales; family Solanaceae; genus Lycium; species Lycium ferocissimum. The sequence goes on from NC_081342.1 coordinate 67,738,257, forward strand.
GATCCGTTAATAGTTTAGTCTAGCCATGTCCTTATTGTTACTTAGTTGGATCAAATATGTCTTTATTTCACACGGAACCTAATGGAGCATAATTAGAAGACTAACTGGAGAGCAATTACGACCTACACACATATATTAAGGGCATATTTGATCCAATTTAGTTTCTAAATGCAATTAATCAATAATTTGGTAAAATTGTAATTAACATTCTCCACCAATTTAAGGCATCACATGAAGCACATTTTATATCATACTTATAGCCTGTTTGGCCAAGCTTATTTTTCCCTCAAAAGTACTTATTTTAAAAAAAAGTGAGGTGTTTGGCCAAGCTTTTGGGAGAAAATAAGTGCTTTTGGGGAGTAAAGCACGTATTTTTAGGGCAGTAGCTTTTAATTAAAAAAATACCTTTTTATCCCAAAAGCACTTTTTTGAAAAGTAATTTTGAGAAAAATACACTTAGAAGCACTTTTTAAAAGCTTGACCAAATACTAATTGTTGTTCAAAAGTACTTTTTAAATTAATTGGTCAAACACAAACTGTTTTTAGCCAAAAAACTTTTTTGAAAAGTATTTTTGAAAAAAAAAACTTTTTAAAATAAGTTATTTTTATAAGCTTGGCCAAACAGGCTATTAAGCAACTTAAAATGTCAATTAATGCAAAAAAAAAAAAACGTAGGTAAAGATACAACATGTTAAAAAAAAGTATATTTCATTACTTCAATCATAAGATGATTGTTGGAAAGTGGTAAAGTATTAGTATCATATTTAAGCAACACACATAAGACCGCACGTGAATTAGGGATAAGCAAGAGGCCCAATTCGTAAATTATTAAAATTTTAATTGCTAAATTAATTTGCTACAGATGTTATTTTAATTGTTAGTTTGGAAGATTTTAAAAGTTATGTTATTTATAATAATAACTTTTTAAACTTAACATACTGTGTAAAAAGATTCAAAAATATTGAGCCTAGAATAAATTACTATGAAATTCTCGTATGTTATCCCTTTTTAGAATAATCATATTAAATGATTATTTTATTTTTAAAATCTAAAATCAAGAAATTGCTATATTTTTGTTAATCTATTATTAAATATTAGTTTAAAAATATTATTAAAAAAACAATTAGAAGGCTTAAATGACGCAATTTCCAGTTTTAAAATAGGAAGGAAAAGTGTGTTGATAAAGGGATATTTGGTCAAGGGAAATCAGCCCCAAATTAATTACAGACCCAATCGGACTCAACATAACACATTAACACCTACGTAAACTCTTTTCCAAAATTGTTAACAGTAATAATAGGTATTTTAATCAAGTCCATGGAAATCGAGAGGAAAATGATGGCTAGAGGAGACCGACTCAATGATTTGCCAGAGTCTATTCTAATTCACATACTCTCTCTGTTGCCCCACGCAAAATAAGTTTTGAGGACCAGTATGGAGGTTTCTTTGGAAGTCTGTTCCGTTCCAGTATCACTCAATTTCGTGTTCTACTGTAACGAAAAGGACACTCTTGATTTCCTGGCTTCCACAAATAGAGAGCTTGATTACTAGAGGTATTGCCACAAAATCAGAAATTTCAGGGTCCGTCTCTTTAACTACAGGAACCATTATGTTAAACATGTTGGTTTATGGGTACATTTTGCAACCAAACTTGCTAATGTTGAAAGTTTTGCTATTGAAATTTACAGTGATACTTTATTGAAGGCAGAAATATGATTGATTAGATTTAGGAGTTTCTTCATTTATGGGAAAACTTCCATATTCAAAGGGTTTCTCATTTATTAATTTACCTTGTATATATTGTATATTATGTAATTATGATAACAGTTGTACATTATGTAATATTATGCTTATTCACTAGTAGTTATGAAAGTCCCCCGATTAGCAAGATTGTACACAAAGGGCTCAAGTCACAACTTTACCAAAAGGACAACTGAACCAAGCCTAACTGAGATAATTTTATCTAAATTTGATTTAACTAGTCTTAAAAACAAATACAATGCCCTATGAAATCCATTGCTATAAATCTGCCTAGGCTGGCAATTTATGTCCTTTTTCCCAAATTGATGAGACAACAACAAATTACACCCCAATTACCCGACTCCACTGATTTGTCAAAATAACCCATTAATACCACAAACCCTCTCCTTCTCGGAAACACAAAATCAGTGTTAGACCACATACCCTGAAAGTTGGACTCCATGGAAAAGCAAAGTAAAATCACAGCAAGAGGAGACAGACTTAGTGATTTGCCAGAGCCAATTGTACTGCACATACTCTCTATGTTGCCCGACGGGAAACAAGTTGTGAGGACCAGCGTATTGTCTACATGATGGCGGTCTCTTTGGATGTCTGTTCCGGTATCACTCGATTTCAAATTCTCCTACAGTAACAACGGAAAGGAAACTCTTGATCTCATGGCTTCCATCAATAGAGAGCTTCTTTATTGGAGGTCTTGCGACAAAATTAAGTGTAAGACGCCTTATGTACATGAAGGAATATGTTAAAGATGTTGATCTATGGGTATTTTTTGCAACTAAAATTGCTAATGTTGAAAGTTTTAAGCTTAAATTTAATTGTTATAGTGAATCTAGTTATGAGTTTCCTCAATTTGCATATAAGAATACGTTATTGAAGAATTTGGTTTTCTGGTACTGTCAACTGAAACCTTGTGGTAATGTTAATTGGACTAGTCAAGTTTCTCTTAAAATTGGGCGTGTGGAATTGACAGATGGTGCCATGGAAAAGGTATTATCTGGTTGCCCTAACTTGGATTGCTTGAAATTAGATGTCTTTTCGGGCATTCATCGTTTGGAAATTAGTAGTGCCAAGCTGAGAAAATTGATCATTAAAGACTACTACCACTGGTGTGATGACCTTTGGCTTGAAATATTAGCCCCCTTTATTCAAACTTTGCAACTTTTGGGGCATTGTAGTGACGTATGCTTGCCACATGGAAATGTGCCTTCACTTGTCACTACAGTTCTTCATTTAGGTTTTGGTTTCGATTTCGACGAGGAAGATGATGATGAAGGAGACCAAAACTTGGAAAAGCAGTATAGCAATATGAAGCAATGTCTTCACAGTGTTGCCCATGTTGAGAATCTTGAATTGAGTCCCTGGTTCATTGAGGTTTATTCATACTCTTTGCTATCCATAATTCCCTTTTTTCTTTTCTTTTTGGGACCTTTTATTTTCTCTTGAATCATCCGTTTACTAACACTAACAATTCCACTACTTAGGATTATCTGATAAGAAAGTTGGCAAGTACAAAAGAAATACATTCTCATGGCCAAGAATAGGAGATAGAAACAAGACCTTTTGAACAGAATATTCAATGATGAACTGTGAGAATAAAGAGTTTGCAAGGGGCAGAACAACATATAAAAGAAGTTCTCTGTTTTTGTACTGCATTTTGGATCCTCTGGATGTTGTTGAATGAAGTTCTATTTTTCCTTGTTAAAAGAAAACACCACCTTTGGATTTCCAAACCAATCTTGAATACTTCTATTTGGCAAAACGCAGTGTTATAGTCCAGTAGTCTTATAATTCTGTTTTTACGAGTTATTCAACAATTTGCATTTCATTTATTAAGTACGTCATATTTCCTTGTTTTAACATATTCTGGTTTGTCTATTTTGTTTATAAGTGCCTATCTGGAGTTGAAAGGGTGGCAGTTTTCACCTAGAGGCGGATCTAGGATTTGAAGGTGACGGATGCCACAATTTTCTTCAATATACATCTTGTTAGGAACGTGTATTTGGGTTGAGTCCATCTCTTTTTAGTTTATTCGGATCAACTTAATAGGCTTTTTTTCATTTGCAAATATGAAAATTACATCTCAAAAATCAAGAAACGAACATAATTAGCATCTTAAACAAGGAATCACACCCATTAACAACAGAAGTAAAATCGACATTTTCACTAAGGGACTTGCATCTCGAAAGTATATTAAAAAATGAATTCGCACAAGTAAAATAACATCTTTAATAAGATAATTACACCAATCAAAATAAAAAAAATAATAGAAAAATCTTCAATAGATAAATACACCCCATAAGTAAATGTAGAATTAGATAAACTACAAGTTCTCAAGAATAAATCATAAATTCATTTCTCATTTTATTTATTACTTATTAAGAGTGTCCCAAGTCAAATATAGACAAGTAAACATGGACGGAAAAGAAATTATAAAAAAAAAATTGAATTTTGATCTCAATCCAGAATTTCCATTGAGACCCATGTCTTTCGATTTAACTACTCACAGATTTGAGATTAAGAGAAATGCTTAATTTAAGGGATTTTGAAGTTTCAATTTGTGTGTTCTCGAAGAGATCACACATAAAATAATAAAAAAGAGGAAAGACAATATAAATAATAAAAAGATAAATAGAAAATTGGGAGAGCCGAAAAGGGAATTATTGGTACAAAGAAAGTAAAAAGCACAAAGAAAAACTAGAGTCGGAAAATGTTCAAGATAGATTCAAATTTGTGTCTACTAGCCGTGACACCTTTGTCTAATTTACGACTGGGGGTGGCAGGATCATATATTTAACCTAATTTAAGCAAATTACAACATATATAAGTATATAAAAAATTTATTAATCTAGGGGGTGGCATGCAAAAGGGTGGATCCGCCCCTGTTTCCACCACCAAGCCGGAAATTCTTAAAACGTGATGCAGCCTTAGAGCGGTTGGACTTCCCTAGAATTTACAGAGTTCACCGGATCTTGAGACTTTAGTCATTGACTGGTACAATCACGAACCAAGAGTAAGTTTCCTTTAGACCTTCATTTTCGTCACTTCATGTTATCAATGTCAAACAACTATTAGTGGAAAAAAGAACGTATACCAACATACTTAGGGAAAAGCTCTTAAACCTTTTTTTTTTTTTTTAAAGTATAAACCACCTTAGTAGCATTCTTCATGGAAAAAAATAAAATGTAACAAAGATAACTGCCTTACCTCTACAAAGGAATGTGAGATTGAACCGGTTCAACCTTCAAGTAAAGAGAAGATTCAATCTTTCACAAAGTGTAGGTGATAAGCCTCTAACATGTAAGCAAAAAGAGTGTTTCAATATAGTAGGAATGCAAGCAAAAAGAGTGTTTGGAGGAATGTAAGCAAAAAGAGTTTTACAATGTGAAACATAACTAGCCTATGTACCTGATGAGCTTTAGAACAATAGCTTCTAACTTATGGAGACTTGTTCCCCGTACATTGTTTCCTTCAGAAGTTTTTTTTTTTTAAAAAAAAAAAAAAAGTGAGAGGTATTCTCAAGTAATATGCGAGCTTAGGAAAAGATTTAGCAGGGAAGTTCATCTCTTTGCATTATTAGAGGTAAGCTCTGGGCTTTTTATTTTTCGAATTCTGAATGAAGGTTGCTGCCCCTTGTCTACCCTAAATACCCTCTAGCTTCTCTTGATAGTGAGTTAAAGCTTCAAGTGTTCATCTCTGCATTCAAATGAACAGCTACCAGGCTTCTCTGTAATATTGACTTTTGTACCTTGAATCAACTCTTTAATCTCCTCAACAATAGGTTCATAGTGCCAAAAAGGTTTTGCAACTCCTTGCCAGCATTCACAATAAGTGAAGATCCTTCTTCCACCCAACATCTTTCTAATACCGTGTTCAAGACACCATTTAAGCCCATAAGAAAGAACAAATGCTTCAGCCGTATTTTTTGGACCATGCCCCACTGGGACTGCATATGCCATAATCATATCACCAGAAGAGTTCCTCACTATGCCACCTGCTCCACATTGTCCTTGTCTGCAACTTCCATCCGTTGTTATTTACCCATCCAAGATCATGTTTGTACCATTTTAAGATAGTGCTTGTCTATCTAGGTGGGCATTTCTAAATGTGTTCACAGTAGCTGCTCCAGGGAATGCTCTGTTCAAATTCTTGAATTTTACTTGAGTGCTGCTTTTTAGTCTTGATAGTTGATGGTATCTTTGCTAAATCTTTTGCAACAACATGCTTATTATTCTGCTTTTATGTAAGGCGTTTACAGGAACTTTTTGGTTCTCCCAATTTATTTTCCTCAAGAAAAATGTTCAGCTTGAATTGTTTTGACAGAAACTTCATGTCGTCCCTATCAAAATTGATTCTATGAGTTTCATGTGGACTATTTGGGTTGAACAAAAGAAAGATGCTTTGAAGAGGAGTGAAAGATCGAACATGTATCCTTTGTCGAGTACAGTGCACAGCTTTATGTCTTATGAGCCTAAAGATGTAATGGAGCAGTTGTAACATCTTTTTATCTTTGCAGTACTTTCTTGGTGCTAGCCTTGATTAAAAAAACTTTGTATGTAAATAAGTCTGTAATGCCATTTGTAAAATATTTGCTCAAGAATGCAACAGTGCTAGAAAAGTTCATCATCGCTGCCAAATCCAAAGGGAGTGATGTCCCTCAAGATTATGTCTAAATGGCCGAGGAGTTCCAATGCTTTCCAAGATCCTCTCCTTACTCTTCAGGTGTCTTTTCTTGTTGATAAGCTTTGGCCCTATAATTTGAATCAATTGCTACCTAACTGCTGTTACTTTATGTTTGAAATTGGTTTTGTAACTGATAGACGAAGTTAGACTTGTACTTGCCAGTGTCCAAGGTGTTGTTAGTAGTTCTTTTTGTCTAAGTAACAATGTGTTTATTTTGATCTTTATGTAAGCAAACTCACTCTAAATGTTTTGTGATTTTCATTCATATTGCTGAATCCTAGTCATGTTCTTATTTAAGGCTGAAAATCATTTTGCTAGAATAGTTTTTCAAGATTCATTACATGCCCAAAGACTTGTTTTTGTTTTCCTATGTTATTTTTAATTGGTGGAAAAAAATATTTCTGGATTTGAATAGTGAATGACCTTGGGAAGGAAACAAAGCAGTGGAATCTTGTCCCAGCATGTATGCTTGGAGCGAAATGTTTGGGATAATATTGAGACGAGGACTGCTCTGTTTTTGGGTTGTACATGCACAGCTGCTGGCCGTTTGGCCTCTGTTTTGGATCGAATGGCTGCCCAACGAGTTTGGTGTAGCGTCACTACTTCCAGGTATAAAGAGTGTGTTGAAGGTGTACACAATAGCTCCATTTTGGACCAACTGGAATGTGTGTTACAATTGGAGCTGGCAAGGATTTGGTTGAGACACATCTGCATACAAGGAAAATTTAGAAGAATCGCAATTCAAGCCATATGTGGAATTTGCCTGTCATTATGATTTTTGCAAATTTTATTGTACTTCGTTTTAGTTATACTCTTAGGGGTCGTTTGGCAGAAGGTATAAGCTGGGATATCCCAGCACTAATTTTTATATCATGTTTGGTAGAAGGTATAAATTTATCCTGATAATTTTTTTTTTTTTTCAAAATTATTATTTTCACTTCTCTTCATATCGAAGAAATTATTCGTTTCTCATTTTTACTCTTTTGACAAGTTACTAAAAGAAAAAAGGGGTCAATTTTCTATCAAAATGAATTCACACGAGCTTCATCCCTAGCTAGTTTATTTGTAAAACATTGTTTTCGCTTTCCCCTTCTTATCTGAACTTTTGTCATTTCTTTCCTTGAGCCAAAAGTCTTTCAGAAAAAGCTTGTTTACCTCTCAAGCAGTGGCGGAATCAGGATTTTCATCTACGGGGTTCAAAAATTCTAAAAGATAAATACACAAAGAAATCAGGGGGTTCAACATCTACTATATATACATAATAAAATAATTTTAACTTTGAAAATACACTGTAATTTTTTGCCGAGAGAGTTGGGATGAACCACCTGGCGCTAATGTGGCTCCGCCACTGCTCTCAAGGTAGGGGTAAGGTTTGTGTACACTCTACCCTCTCCAGACCCCACTTGTGAAATTACACTGGGTATGTTATTGTTCTCTTTCCCTCTTTGTACAATTAGGGGAACATGTCATGCTCTTAGATCCACCATAAAAAACATCATGTCTTCCGACTTGCATGTGTCAAACATGCGGCTGCCATTCACTTTGAAGTAGGATCGTACTTTTCATGAGATTCATAATTTTTTTCTCGTAAAACAAAATAAATTCAAAATTATCTTTCGTTCCAAAATAATTTTCTTAGGTTTTATGTTTACCTGAAGTTAGTTCTCAAAAATATAGTTATGCTTACTCTTTTCACGTCAATCTCATGAGCACTTTATTTATTTTCGTTTTTATAAGGAGTAATGGAAATATATCCAACTAAAAGAATCACATTGATTTTAGGATAAAAACAATTACTCTTAAAAGACATAGTAAATTAAGGCCACATGGTAACAAATATTAATGGAATATTTTCCGTCTAATCTCTATCACTATTATTTATTTACAACAACAATACTACAACTAGTGTAATTTCACAAGTGAGGCCTGAGAAGAGAAGTCTGTACGACACTGTACACAGACCTTCCCCCTATTATTTTTTTCATTTTTCTTCAATCTATATCACTACTGGCTTGAATATGTTCTCTTTTTTTTTTTGTTCCCATCTTAATCTAAGCCTTAATATAAAAATGTTACCTTTCTTTGTCTTCAGGTAGGTCCACAAAAAAAATAACACATTTTTACGAAGAGGATAGTTCTATTCATTCGTTTAAATTCTCATAATGAGGCCCATTTTCATTTTTCCTTTTTCAATTTAAGTCAAATCTTACACGTTATCGTTACCAAGGTTCGCGATGTAGCTCTAAGCTGTCGGGGGGACCTTCTTTTTGGGGGGACTTTAAATTTTGCCCAAAATATGAAATGGGGGGATTTTGCCCTTTTGGGATAACTTAACCCATCCCATAGGTTCCAAAGGGAACCCACGGGAAGTCAAAATTTATTTTTTAATAAACTACAAACCAATGTAATTTTTTAGTTATTACTATTAGAATTTATTTTTTATAACTTTAAAGTCTTTAAATGTTTTTAAGAACAACTTTTTTATCTTAATTTCTAAGGGCTAGTTTTTCTTAATTTATTAGATAATATTAAATATAATTTCAAGTCTTTATAAAAATTATAAAGAATTACATTTTTTATAGTTTAGAATTTGGGTCAAAGTGTAATAAATAAAAGCTAGGAGATAAATCCGGGGCTAAAAGTTTAGCCCATTAAAGAGAAGATTTGCCCCCATATCCTTGGAACAAATTGCTTTTGTTATCAAAGTTGTCTCCTATTCCATTACACTAGATCCAAAATATTTGTATTGATAATTTTTAGCATGTTTTGTTAATGTTTTTTTTTTAATTAATCTTGTTCTTTAATGTTTCAAAATATTCATCATTCTTCGATGGAGCCCTTGAGAGGTAAATTAAAGTATCAGATGAGAGGACTTAAAGATTAATTAACAAGAATTGTGGATTAAATCTCATCTAATAACTTGAGCTAGACCATCTATACTTGAGACTATATTGATTGTTCATATTGTCAACATTCTAAGGCTGTCTTAGTAATGATATTTATCAATTTGATCGAGAAACTTTGACAGAATTTTAAAATCACTATCTAATTAGCTTAAACGCACTTTTAGTTGTAAATCGTGAAATACATCATCGTTACTTGAGGTAATTTCAATTGTATCCATACTGTGTCATTGATCATTTTACGCGCTTTCTAATTAGTTTTATCTTTGTTAGTTGTTAAACCAAAAATTAAATATTGAAAAAGTGTTTGGCTTAGTAGTTAAAAATTATGTTTAATTCGCCTTTATATTATTCTTGAATGAATTCGATGCCTTATGGGTAAATTATATTGCATACGATCATGTACACTTTCTCTTTCGAGCAAGTTAACTTTGATAATTCCTAAGATAAGTGTATAGTTATCGTGCTCTGTTTGCAATTTTGAATGCTTGGGGCAAACATACCTCATGTTTTTGCTAATTTTATTAGATTATTTACATGCATTTAATAAATTTACAGCAGGATTTCATCAACAAATTCATGCCATTAAAGGTTGTATATTTTAATTAGCTTCGAATACTTCTTGCTTGATGAAAAATACGCCATCCCATAGTTATTGATTTTTTTAATGAATAAAATTTAAATGGTAAAATCAATATTTTTAATTGCAGCATTTTCTATTTTAAAACTTAATATTTTTTAAAATTTGTCGATATTTTATATTTATGAGGGGACAAACGTGCAAACGTGCAACACACGTTCCCAGAAATTAGTATGTTAATGTTGCCTTCAAAAGCACCGTTGCCAAGTTGGTTACAAAAGCAACAGTTGTGTTGCTTCACTTTTTTTCTACTATTAAGAGCCACCCCTTTTCGTCGTCCGTTGAAGGGCCCTCCATGAAAAAAAAATATATTTTGGCTCCATATTAAACAACCCATAATTAAAAAAAAAAATTAAAACAAAATTGTACCAAAAAAATTGGGCCCCATATATATTAAACAACAACTAATATTAAAAAAAATTGTGGGCCCCATATTAAACACCAACCGGGGGGATTAAAAAAAAAAATTGGAACACACCACATCCAAACTCATCCCCCATATTAACAAAATTAAGCAATATTAAAAAAAAAGTGAATCTCATAATAAAAAAAACAATATTAAAAAAAATGTGGGCCCCATATTAAACACCATGCGTATTCATAAAAACACCGATATAATAAAGTTTTTTAATAAACTACAAACTACAATGTTATATTAATCGTGTTTTGAACAGTTATTACAAAATCAAGCAATATATAAAAAAAAAAAAAAAAAGTTCCCATATTAAAAAAATAAAGTCAAAAAAAAAAAAAGTTAAACTGTTTTTAAGAACACTAATATAATTTTTTCTTAATTTACTATATCAATCATGTTTTGAATAGTATATATATATATAATTTATTAGATAAAAATAATTAAATTATAATTTCAAAAAGTCTTTATAAACAACACTTATAAAATAAAAAAAAATTAAATTAAAAAAAACTATATAGTTTAGACCCATGCTTCATCGGGTCCCTTAAAAAAAAAAAGGGTATACTAAATAACACTAGGGAATATAAAATAAAAAATAAAAAAAAACTTTGGGGAGGGGCTACAACGCTATCGTCCGTTGTCCCTTAAAAAAAAAAAGATTTGGCCCATACTAAATAACACCCTTAAAAAAAGGAACAAAAAAAGCTTTTGTTCCTCCAAACTGATCTTTTTGTCCCTATATTAACATAACCAAGCAATATTAGATCCAAAAAAAGAATCCCATATTAATAAAACAAACAATGTTAATAAACAAATGCTTAGAAAATCAAACAATTGAAATCAATAATGATTTTTATTGCTATCAACCCATGAAGTGAGTTAATGTTGTTTTAATTAATCTTAAAATACTCATATATTAAAATAAGAAGAATTTAATTACTTTTTCATTTTTTCCTTACTCTAACAAATGTGAAAAAATGAGGGCCCGAGATTAAACACTTGAGGTTGGGAAACATTAATATAATAAAATTTTAAATATGGCATTAAATCTCATCTATATTAACTTGAACATAGAGATCCCATATTGACAAAATACTTGAATATATTGAAAAAAAAAAAAGTTAATCATATTTAAAAAAATCAATGTAAAAAAAAAAAAAGTAATTTGATATTTATCAATATAATTTTTAGATCGAGACAAATTATAATGATATCAATCGATTTTAGAAATCATATATATATATATTATACGCACTTTTAAAAATCGTGAAACTAATAATGGAAAAGGTCGTTATACTAAACAACACCGAGCGTAAAAAAAAAGAAAGAAAAAAAAGTGGAACTCCACATCCAAACTCGTGGTCGTTGATCATTTTACGCGCAATATTTAAAAAAAGTTTTATCTTTGAAACAAACAATGTTAAAAAACAAATGTTAAAAATCAAACAATTAAATATAATGAAAAATGTGTTTGGCTTAGCTAAGTTGGTGAAAATTATTTAACATACTTAAAATTCATGGAAAAAAATGGACCTTTATTAAAAAAAAAAAAGGCAACGTCCCTATATAATATATATATATATACCCATATACTAAAAAACCAAACAATATTCATGAATCATGTATCCATCAAGTCAATAATTTGAGGAGTCATTGGATATTAACCCATTAGTGAGAGCAAATGAAATTATTGCACAACAAAAATATCGACCTTATATTATTACTTTTCTTCAAAATATTTAATTGCTTTTTTGGCCATATCATTTATTTATGTTTTTACTAAAATAAATATACTTAAAATATATATATTTACAAAATGCAATTTAATTAAATTCTTACTCTAATAAATGTGAAAAGAGATTAATATCAAATGAAGATCAAATAATGAATTAAAGATAAATTAGTCAAATTATAATTCTAATTCAGCTTCCTTAAAAAATCATGCAAAAGACAACATGATGAAAAATGAGCTAAACCAAAATATTTATAAAATGAAAATTTTTAATAATGTGAATTAAAATTTAAATAAAAATTTGATAAAAAATAATAAGTATTTTACACTTTTAAATTATTTAAAATTAAAAATTGCATGCAAATTTTATTATTTTAAAACTTAATATTTTTTAAAATTTGTCGTATTAATAAATTTATATTTATGAGGGGACAAAACGTGCATATTAATTGTATTTTGGACATATATATATATATATATATATATATATATATATATATATATATATTATTTAAACACAACTATATATACATGTATACAAAAGCAACAGTTGTGTTGCTTCAAGACGCATTTTAGTAACTATATAGAAACGTGGGTTTCTATACTTTATGGTCATCAGTATCATCATCTTAAAAAAAAAAAAAAGGTGGACCCATACTAAAAATACCAAGCAATATTAAAAAAAAAAAAAAAAAAAAAATAGAGCCCACCATCTCCAAACTCACAAAAAAAAAACTCATGAAAAAAAAAAAGATCGACCCCATATTAACAAAATCAAGCAATATCCAAAAAAAAAATAAATAGTGGACCCCATATTAAAAAACAATGTAAAAAAAAACGTGCACCCCATATTAAAAAATCAAACAATATTCATGTGATTTTCAAAGTATCTCATTAAGTCAATAATGATGGATTCATTGCCACATGTGTATCAACCCATTAGTGGGAGCAAATGAAATTATTGTACAGCAAAAAACATGGACCTCATATTATTATTTTTCTTCAAAAGGTTAAGTAGCCAAATCATACAATTCTCTTTCTTTTTTTTATGTTAGCCTGAGATCTAATCTAGCTATTGAACTGTTGTATTTGTTATTCCGCCATGTCATTTATTTGTTATGTTTACTAAAATAAATATACTTAAAATATTTATATTTTAAAATAAGATAGAATTTAATTACTTTTTTATTTTTATTTTTACTTTAATAAATGTGAAAAGAGATAAATGTCATAAAAGAAAAAATAATATCAAATGGAGATCAAATAATGAATAAGGTAAATTAGTCAAATTGTAATTCTAATTGACGTTTCCTTAAAAAACCATGCAAAAGACAACATGACAAGTAAAATGAGTTAAACCGATAATATTTACCAAAAATTAAAAAATAGTAGTTCTTCGTTTAAATAGAAAATCAAATTTCTACTTTGTTTCGTTTTAAAAATGTAAAATTAATTTAATAAATTGAATTAGAATTATCCAAATCAAAATTTGATAAAAAATAATAAGTATTTTACACCTTTAAATTAATCGAATTAATATTGCAAGTATCAACTAATGCTTAAATATTGCTATTGTTTTATCTCAAAGAGAGGAAAATAGTTTCCATTTAAACAAGTCTTCTCTTTTAAAAAGTATTAATAAATTTTTGCGGACTTTGTATTCGTAAGAAACACTAATATAATAAAGTTTTGGATACAAAAGACAAACTATATATATATATATATATATATATATTATCACTACTCAAACACAATTATATACACATATATACACTATAATCTAAAGTGCGCACGGCATACGCCGTCTAGTTTTTGAACTAAACGTTGCTTTCTATTTTTGAAATCAAGGATATGCATCTGTTGAGAAATCTAAAAGGTTGGACTATAAAAGGCATCTTTGGCAGTAGCCAAACGTACTGAAAAACAGAAGTACAACTATACTTCATTTCCAACTTAAAACATATTCTATCATTGCTTCCTAATTTCTTCCTTCAAACCCTTCACTCTTTTGGGTTGAATTCTTGTGGTAGAAGAAATTAAAGAGTGCAACTTTGATTTCAAGAGTAGGTATTGTATCCTGGGAATGGACTTTTCCGTTAACCATTTGCACGGTGTGCGGAAAATTACTATCTTAAAGATAGTTTCCTAGAAGCGCCTTGTCTACTCATTCCATATTTTTCCATTGAATTCTCTTTTAGTTTGTTTATTAAATTTTCACGCACAGAGTAGTTCCATTGTATTATTTTAACTATTCTACAACAATTTGTTGAAACAATATTTCTTGAAGATGAGTTTCATGTTTAAAAATGTGGTCTTGACCAGTTTTTCTCAAACGATTTTTTTCTAATTTCAACTTTTTTTCAAGTTAAATGCTTATCCAAACACAACTTAATTTCAAATGCCCCTTTGCAATTATTTTTTTCAAGTAACACATTTTTTATATTTAAACGCCTACTAAATAAGATTCAAAATGATCTTCCCAAATATGAGGACACCTATTAAGGTTAATTTTGACCCAACAATCAATAAGAAAAAATACACCTGCATATGGGTACTCAGTATCTTTACATGGCAGGTTTTTATAAAAATTGCCTCTTTTTTTTTTTTTTCTTTTCATTTTTCACTAATTTAGTTTTACTTACGGTTTTTCTTTCCACTTTCGTTCTTGCCTATCTACTTGAAATAATTTACGTACAATGCCTATTTTCAAGCTTATAGACTTTCGAAATGTCATTAGCCAAAGTCGAATCAAAGGCTTGATAGGAGAGCTTCTCTTAGCCCTATGGTCTTTCTCCCTCCAATTTTTTTTTCTTCAAATCTAATGATTCAAGACTATACAAACAAAGCTTTCTGACACAGCCTTGAGAAGCTTGTATCCTTTGAATTCTTAATGCAAACAAAATCGAAAGCTAATGAAGGTCAGATGACTTGATCCAAGAAACTCCTCTCAAGGCTGGAATTTGTTGTCCATGTAATTACTTCATCCTTTTTGGATTGCCTCTTTTAGCACTGCTTTACTGCAATACATTAGAAGCACGGAATGAGGGCATGTTTTCATGTGAAAAGTGTATTTTAAAGTTCATAAATGCTTGTGAAATATTAGTTAGCAAGAAATGCAACCTTTACTGCTTGCAGTGTCGTAAGAGGCCCATCAGGATCTTCATGTGGCTGGAATTCATTTTATTGCGCGGATTGCCCTTCTTTTGGGGTGGTCTTTAAATTTTGCCCCTCATATTTGTGGTCTTTAAATTATGCCCCTCATATTACTGGTCTTTAATTTTTGCCCTTCGCGTTGCAACCCTGAGCGTTCTCGCAGAAATCATGGGGTTCTGTGTTTGAACCCCCGCTCAAGCATAAATTAAAAAAAAATTACAAGGCAAGGTTTGGGTCGCGTGTAAACCCGTGATACACTTGTTAAGAAATTACCAAAGTTATGCGGGACCGGCATACTACGTGTGTATGGGCAGATCCGTGTCCGCATAACTTTGGTAATTCTTAACAAGTTTATGCCGGTCGTATACTTATGAAATTTTAATGGGCAAACTTTTAGTTAGAAAAGTTTTTCCTAGTTATGCCTTATGGCGTTAGTTAAGACACAACTAAAAGTATGCCCCATAAGACATAACTAAGAAAAAACTTTTAGTTAAGGCTTAACTAAAAGTTTGCCCATAAGTATGCTCTTATGCCAAGTCTGCCCAAAAGGCATAAGTTCGCCAGGTCCTGCATAATTTTGGTAATTCCTTAACAAGTGTATGCCGGTGGGGGCATAGCGAAATTTAAACTCTGCCTTGCGAATTTTTTTTAAATTTTTGACTGAGTGGGGGTTCGAACCTGGAACCCATGGGTTTTAGCTGAAGGGCAAAATTTAAAGATTTCAAATATGAGGGGCAAAATTTAAAGAGCACCCCAAAAGAAGGGCAATTCGTAGCTGGAATTCTTGCCATTTTTTTTTGTGCGGGGTGCCCTTCAAAAGCACTGGTCTTTAATTTTTGTCACTCAAATTGGTGGTCTTTAATTTTTGCCTTCGCAAAAACTCCTTGGTTTTCGAATCTGGCTTAATTAGTCAAAAATAAAAAATAAAAAAAAATCGCAAGACAGAGTTTTGCCTCAAACTCTACCTGATCATGCAGTGTTTGAGGCAAATCCTGCCTCAAGGCAAAGTTTGAAACTCTGCATGATCGGGCAGAGTTTGCAAACTCTACCTGATCAGGCAGAATTTGAGGCAAACCGTACCTTAAGGTAGAGTTTTGCCTTCAGGTATAGCAAAACTCTGCCTTGCCTTATACCTGAAGGCAAAACTCTACCTTAATGTAGAGGTTTGCGTTAAGGCAATTTTTTTTTAATTCATTTGAAATTTTGCAAAACTCTGCCTTAAGGCCTAACTTTTGTCCGAATAGACCTAATTTTGCTACGAAACTCTACCTTGCGAAACACTTTTTTTTTTTTTGATTGAACGGCTGTTTAAACCCAGGACCTTGGGCTATTAGACGAAAGACAAAAATTAAAGACCACCAATTTGAGTGGTAAAAATTAAAGACCGGTGCCTTTGAAGGGGAATCGCGCAAATGACCCATAGTCACCTTACCTACCTTGAATTCTTGAAATACTATTTTATGAAAGTCTATTGCACTAAGTTCATTTTCAAGAAAATTACCAAAATTCTACCCTGGCATATGTTTGATAAGATCACATAGGCCAACAGAATCAAACCATTGGACATGTAATGAATCTTGAAATACGTTTTTATTTTTTTGCAAAATGTTTTTCATCCTTAAAATTTCATAGTACAAAAGCATGACCAGGATTAATAGCCAATACAAATATAAATCACAAAGCACTTGGAAGAAGCGTTCATGCATGATGATCAGATGATAAACACACTGTTAAGTACTTAGACATGAAGAAATACTAAAAAATCCTTGGATACTGACAAGTAGAACCCTAACCTTGTCTATCAGCTACAAAATAATTTCAAATATAAAGTAACAGTTGTTAAGCATGTTGTGATTAATACAAAACCAGAGGGCCCAAAGATCATTGATAAGAAAAGACAACTGAAGCGTGCGGAGAGGATCTTGGAATGCTCAGGAGCTCCTGTTCAATTTTAATATGGTCCAGAGGCACATCACTCCCTTTGCATCTGCCGGCAATGTCGAACTTTTCTAGCACGATTGCATTCTCGAGAAAATATTTAACCATTGAAAGTACAAACTCATTTTCTCTTAATGGTCCAACCAAGTTAATGAACTTGATAGTCTTCAGATGTAGCAATGGACAGTTAACTGTATGTGTCTCAGACGTCCTGCTTTGTCCTTCTTTATCCTTAACATAACATGGCAGCAGGTGCTGCACGAAAGAATCCGTAAACATTAACCAGTTATTCTCCTCATAGGGACGTAAAAAGTCAAGGAGTTGATAGTTGGATAAAATAGAAATGTGATGAACTTTTAAATTCACGGAACATGTCAAGTGTTTAGCATATGTTACAAGTGGTACAAGCAACGAAAAAAATAAATATGTTCCAACGTTTCATTGAAGCTTATCTTTTATCTCTTGTTATCTCTACAACCTATGTTACTCTCCAAAATGGTGTCTGTCGGATCCTTCAAAAATGTCCATATCCATTTTTGAAGAGTCCGACAACAAAAAGTTCATTGTTGAAGTGGCTTACTCATAAAATCAATTTTGATAGTGGCAACATGAAATTACTGTTAAAGCAACTCCAGTTGAACTTTCTTTGATGAAAATAAATTGAGAGAACAAAAGAGTTCCTCAAAACGTCTTGCAAATAAATAAAACAATAAGCACATTGCTGCAGCAGATTTAGCAAAAAGAAAACAATCAACTTTCAAGGCTATAAAGCAGGGTCAAAAATCCCTGCAAAGCAACAATGAATTGAAATTTCATGAATTTGAACAACGCATTCCCTGGAGCAATTTCTGTGAACATATCGAGAAATTCTCACCCCAATGGACAAGCACTACTGTAAAAATTGTGCAAACCTGATCTGCAGTTCCACTAGGCGATGCAGTTACATTGCAGGCAAGGACAATGCGAAGCAGGTGGTATAGCTAGGAACTTTTCCAGTGATATTATTATGTCATGTGCAGTCCCACAAAGCCATGGAACAAACAATAGAGAAACATTGTACATGGTATATTGGTATTATAAACATTTGGGAGGAAGCCGACTCTTTACTTAGTTTTGAATAATACTTAGTTTTGAATAATGTCAAGTAAGTTGTGAAACCATCTTGGCGAAGAGATTAGAGAATTGATTCGAAGTGAAAAAAGGTGACACACTATTAAAGAGAAGCCAATTATGTGGCTGATTCTTTAGCTGGATGAAGTCACCTAGGGGATGCAGAGAATAACATTTTCAGCTTTAACTCACTAACAAGAGAAGCTAGAGGAACTTAAGCGTCGACAAGTGGAAGCTCCCTTCCTCCAGAATTCAAAAGAAAGCCCAAAGGTTATCTCCAATAAACAGCAAGAACTTCCCAGTTTGATCCTTCTGTCAGCTCACATGTTACTTGTCTCACTTGTTCTCTTTTTTAGTTCTTATGAAACAACGTACGCTGGGGCAGTCTCCACAAGTTAGAAGATATTGTTGTAAAGCTCATTTAAGTACTTAAGCTAGTTTTGTTTCAAATTGTAAATGGGAGTCTTCCTCCTAAACAAGAACCATCTTTTTGTTTACACATTAGAGGCTTACCTCCATAGTCTTCTCTATACTTGAGGATTGAACCTGGTTCAAGTCTTACCTTTTTTTAAAAGGTAAGGTAGTCAAGTCCCCTCTTTGTAACATTTTATCGATATCTATAAAATATATTGCTAGATGGTTTAAATTAAAAAGAAATTATGAATTTTTTTCCTGAAGACTTAAGATCAGAAATGTTGATATATATTATAATCTTCCACCACGAATAGTAGTTTGATATGAATAACATGAAAGAAACTTACTCTTGGTCGGTTATTCCGCCAGTCAATGACTAATGTCTCAAGATCCAATGAGCTCTGTAGAAAGCTGCAAATTCCAGGAAAGTCCAATTGCTCTAAGGCTGCAGTAAATTTTAAGAATTTCCGGCTTGATGGTGGAAACTGCCACCCTTTCAACTCCAAGATGGACAGACACTTATAAACAATATAGACAAACCGGAATGTGTCAAAACAAGGAAATATGACATACATAATAAATGAAATGCTAATTGTAGAATAATTCAAAAAAACAACTTGGACTATACGACTGCTTTTTGCCACATCAAAATGTTCATGGATGGTTTGAGAATCCAAATATGTACCTTTAAACACATGGGAAAGTACATCAACATGACTTAAAAATTTTACATGTTGTTCTATAAATTGCAAACCCTTTATTCTCACATTTAATCATCCAAAATTTTGTTCAAAAGGTCTTCTTTCAACTTAGATTATCCTAAGTAGTGGCACAACTAATGTTACTAAAGTGATTATTCGATAGCGAATAAAAAGTCCCTAAAAAAGATTTTGGATTTTAGATAGTGAAGAGTATGAATAAACCTCGATGCATTCGGTACCCAATGTAAGATTCTCGACATGGGCAACACTATGAAGAAGTTCCTCGAAACATCTACATCCCTTCTCCAAGTTGCGTTCTTTGTCCTCAAAATCAAAATATAACTGAAACACTGCAATAACAAGTGATGCCACATTTTTCTGCTCGATGCGTATCTCACTGCACAATCCATGATGTTCCAAATGCTGAATATAGGGGGCTACTATTTCAAACCCAAAACCCACATGTTTCTGATTGCAGCAGTCTTCTATGATCAATTGTCTCAGCTTCATGGATTTGATTTCCAAACGATGTATGCCTGAAACTTTTTGTAGTTCCAAGCATTCCAAGTTAGGGCAACCAGATAATACTTTTGCCATGACATCATCTTTCAATTCCATGGGCCCAATTATAAGAGAAATGAGACTACTCCAGTTAACACTGCCGGAAGGGTTTAGTTGGCAGCGCCATAAAGACAATGTTCTCAACGACGCATTTTTATATGCAAATTGAGGAAAGTCATACCTTTGGTCATTTATACAGAAAAGTCCAAGCGAAAATTCTTCAACATTAGCAAGTTTAGTAGCAAATTTTACCCATAAATCAACATCATTAGCATAATGCTCCTTGTACCCAAGAAACCCCACACTGAATCTCCGGATTTTCTCGCAAGACTTGTAATAATAAAGTTCTCTGTGGATGGAAGCCATGTAAGCAAGATTGTATTTTTCGCTGTCAGTAGCGGTGAAATCGAAATCAAGTGATAGTGGAACGGACATCCAGAGAAATCTCCATCCCATAGATAATAAGCTTGTTCTCACAACTTGTTTTCTGTCCAACTTAGAGAGGATGTAAAGTAAGATTGAGTCGGGCAAATCGCTAAGTCGGTCTCCCCTAGCCATGATTTTCACTGCGTTTGCATGGAGTACAACCTTCAATTGCAGCCGTTGATTGAAATTTGAGTTATGAATTGTATAACCAATTTCAGCATGGCGGCTAATGTAGCCAAATCGAAGAGTAATTTTGTAATTTGCATCCTGTTTTATACTTTACACCTAATGTCCTTGGTTCCGTGTAAAACTATTAAAAATACCTTTCTCAATTATTTACAAGGATAAAATAAACAAAAACATAGAACTAAAAAAATAAAAGAAAAATGTCTTAAATAAGAAGCAAAAGCAATATTATACAATACAAGAGACTTTACTAGTTGCGCACTTGCTCTCCATGAGTGACTTGATGAAAGCAAAACTCCATGCATATCTCAATTGAGATTGATATATATAATTAAATGAAGTGATATACTTTTTGTGGTTAATTTATCTTATGTAATTGGACGCTTGAGAACACGAGCAAAAGTTTTTCTAAAATTTTAGTCTTATGTGTCTAATAGGGACATTTTATCATGTAATTAGGTATTTAATTAAAACATATCGTAGTTCGATTGTCTAAATAAAATCACTAACAAGTTTAAGAGTCTGTTCATATATTAAACCCATCTAAAACTAACCTTTTCTTTATTCAAGATATATAAATAAAACAACACATTAAATACATGTACATAATCACAAACTCTTATTATAGATTTTAGAGAAAATACATCATTCCGGGCACCCCCCCCCCCCCCCCCCCCAACTTGACATAAAAACTCAATTTAGCAATTAAACTTAACTTCTAATTATTTATCCCCCTAAAGAACATATGTTTCAATTCTTTTCCACCCTACAAAAATAAGACCACTCTCACAATGTGAGGTGTAGTACACTCGTGCCACGTCTTGTTACCACGTCAAAAATTACCAACCCTTCATTTTTTATTTTTCTTTTATTATTTTTTCTCTTTCTTCTTCTCCCTTTTCTCTTTCTTCTTCTTTCTCCTCATCCTCACTACACTTGTAGCAACCACCACCACCTTAACCACCGCCTCCTTAGATTAACCCAACTGAAAAATTCCATCTTTGTCAAAAAATTCTTTTATTAATCATATTTCCACTTTAATTAATTCCTAATCAATTATTAAAATTCATAAATCACATTTTTTTCAACATTAACTTCCACCCACCGCCCCCACCCACCACCCTTTCTTCTTCTTCAACCCCCCCCCCCCCCCTTCCCTTTTTGCCACACACCAGTCCGTTTGAAGGGCAATTCGTGCAATTTCTTCATTATTGAACATTGCAATTTCTTCATTCATTACTCAACTGAAGAAAAACCCATCAACCAAATAGCTTATATAATCAATATTTTACAGTTCCAATTGTTGCTTTTTATCATTTTTTTTTCTCAGAAAATTTTATTTTTGAAATTCTTATTTGGGGTTTTCATGAAGATATTCTTTTTCCATCAATCTAATGGAGAGATCTTAGTCCTTAAACATTTTCCACTTTCTGCTTCTTTGGCTCTCTTGCCAAGGTTACTTCAACTTTTTAACAAATATGACAATAAAGAGAAGGATCACTATCAAAAATTCAAAATGGTAGTAATTTTCTAGAATGTGAAAAGTATTTGCAGGAAAAAAGATTATATAACTGAAGCTAAAGATTTGAACAGGGTGTGAGGATATTTCTTGAAAGATTTGAGGAAAGAGAAAGGATACTTTTCGAGAACCCAATCAAGGGTTCGTGCAATTTCGTACAACTTCATTGCTTCAGTGGTGGGGAAGGTTGGCAACGGCAGTGGCTATTGAGGTGTGTGGAGGTGGCAGTCGGCGGGGGCGGGGGGGATTCAGTTGCGCTGATTTAAGTGGCGTGGGGGAAGAGGAGCGGAAGGTAGTGGTTACAGTGGTGGTGATGGAGGTGGCAGTCGTGGGGGCGCGGGGGTGGGATTCAATTGGGCTGATTTCAGTGGGGTGGGGGAAGAGGAGCGGGTGGGGGGGGGGGGTGCATTTTGATTTTATTTTTTAATTATATATTATTTTTATTTTATTTTTTAATTATAATATATATATATATATATATATCAGCGGGCCCACCTTCTTATATTTTTCACTCTCTAAATTTTTATTTTTTTTTACTTTTTTTTTGCCACATCAGCATTTGAGGTTGTATTTAATTAAGATGAAAGTTGTTAAGGGGGGTATATAAATACAACTTAAGTTTAGTTGTTAAAGTGAGTTTTCGTGCTAAGTTCAAGGATAAAATGATGTCTTTTCTCTAGATTTTAATACACTATATAACACTCTTAATTTTGTAGGCTATGCATGCATGTTTGCGCAAAGTGCTCATAAAATCACCCGTCACGTGTTTTCTTCTTTTCGATAAGTAAAGAATGAATTTAATTTATAAATATAACTGGCCGAGCATCAACCACGGGCGGATCCACCCTTTAGGGTGGAGGTGGCATAGCACCCCCTAATTAATAATTTTTTTTATATACTTATATTGTGATTTGCTTAAATTAAGTTAAATATTTGATCATGCCACCTCCAGTAGTAAATTAGATAAAGGTGTCACGGCTGGTAGACACAAGTTTAAATCTATCTTGAACATTTTCCGACTCCCGTTTTTTTTTGTGCTTTTTACTTCCTTTGTACCAGTAATTCCCTTTTCGGCTCTCTCAATTTTCTATTATCTTTTTATTATTTATATTGCCTTTCTTTCTTTCTATTATTTTATTGTGATCTCTAGCGAGAACACATATTATTTTCTATTACACCCAATTTTCACCTAACTGTATAATTACTTGATCAAACAAATAAGCCAAATTATGTAATTACATCCAAGTACGCCCAATTCCAATTACCTGGGTGGCTTTCCAAATAGGCCCTAGCATTTTGTCAAATTTGTTTTTAAGAAAATTATTTTCTTTTCTTATAAAAGTAAAGTAAAGTAGAATAAGTTGTAAATGACGAAAGTGTGCATACATGAAGGCTTGAAATTGCAAATTAGGTCTTCAATTTGGCTACATAATGAAAGCCTTTAGATGAAAGTGAGGTAGGTAGGGTTATTTTCTTTCTTTTCCGGCTAAAGTACCACAATAAGGTTATGCTCTGTAATTGAAGGGTTGTGCCAAATTTCAACTTTACCAAACTGCAATTGATTCATGGACCGACTCAGCGATTTGCCGGAGCCAATTCTAATTCACATACTCTCTATGTTGCCTGACGGTGGTAAAGAAGTAGTGAACTTGCTAATGTTGAACATTTTGATCTTGAAATTTACAATGAGGAGGATTCATATGAGTTTCCTCAGTTTGGATTTAAGAATACCTCGTTCAGGAATTTGGTTTTACGCTACATCAAACTGAACCCTTCTGGTAGTGTTAACTGGACTAGTCTCGTTTCTCTTTCAATTGGGTGCGTGAAATTGACAGATGGTGCCATGGAAAAGGTATTATCAGGTTGCCTTAACTTGGAGTGCTTGGAAATTAAAGTTTATGGCATTCGTCGTTTGGAAATTGACTCTGTGAAGCTGAGAAAATTGATTATAACAGAAGTTGCTGAAGAAGTTGTCTATTGTCTCGAAATATTTGCCACATTTGGAACTTTTGGGGTTGTGCTGCGATGAGATACGCTTTCAGCTGAGAAATATGGCTTCACATGTTACTGCGGTCCTTTCTTTCGATTTTGATTTTTATGAACCTGAAGATGAGAAGGAGTACTTGGAGAAGGAGTGTAGATATTTCCAGGAACTTCTTCGCAGCGTTGCCCATGTCGAGAATCTTGAATTGGATCCCTGGTGCATCGAGGTTTATTCATACTCTTTTTTTTCATTTTGCGACTTACTTTTTGTTATTGAATCCATCAGTTTAGTAACATTAACTATGCCGCTAAGGATAATATGATAACTATGAGCCCGTTTGGATTAGCTGCAAAGAAAGTGACTTTTAAGCATAAGTGCTTAAAGTACTTTTTAAGTGTTGAAAGTTATTTTATAAATAAAAGTGCTGAAGCTGAAAAAAAGTTGGTGATGTGTTTGATACACAGTGTTGTTAAGCACTTTTTTTAGTAGTGAGGGTAATATTGGAATTAGAAGAAAATATAAGGGATAAAAGAGTAAAATCGTTGGTCAAACCAAAAAGTGGCTTTTAAGCCAAAAACAAAAAAGTTGGGGTTCCCCAACTTCTTGTTTTTGGCTTATTTTAAGCACTTTTCTGCTTTGCCAAACACCAAAAAAAGTTTAAAATGGCTTATAAGCTGGTTTGACCAGCTTATAAGCCAATCCAAACGGGCTCTATGTTTGTAAGTACTGAAGAATAACATTCTCATGGCCAATTTGGTTGGACAGTGGCAGGTGATTGAAACAAGGCCTATTGAACAAAATATTTTATGATGAAAATTGTGAGAATAAAGAGTTTACATAGGATAGAAAACATTTAAACTTTGGATTGATTTACAGTGATCGTACTCTTGAAGTCATGTGAATGGGTTTTTCCAAACAACATACCCAGTGTAATCCCACAAGTGGGGTTTGGGGTGGGTGGTGTGAACACGGACCTTTCCCCTTTTTCAACCAACCTTGAATACTTTGATGTGGCTTGTGGCAAAACACAGTCCTATAGTCGAAGCTGTTTTTACGAATTATTCAACAATGTCATGTCATTTATTAAGTATGTTCAATTTCCTTGTTTTTGACATATTCTGGTTTTTCTATTTGGTTTACAAATGCCTGTCCATACTGGAGTTGAAAGGGTGGCTGTTTCCATCATCAAGCTGGAAATTCTTAAAACTTAACACAGCCTTTGTAGCATTGGACTTCCTGGGAATTTGCAGCTTTCTACAGAGTTCACCGGATCTTGAGACATTGGTTATTGTCTGGAACAATGACACACCAAGAGTAAGTTTTCTTTAAACTTTTATACTCATTAGTTCATGTTATCAATATCAAACAACTATTAATGGTAGACGAAGAAGATACATATCAATATATTTCTGATCGTAAGTACTTCAGGAAAAAATCATAAAACTTCCTTTTTGTTTTTTCTTTTAAATCTAAACCACCTTACTGGTATATTTCATAGACAATGATAAAAGGTTACAAAGAGGGGACTTGACGACCTTACCTCTTCAAATAAGGGGGAAGAATTGAACCGGTTTAATCCTCAAGTAGAGACAAGGTTGAGAAGGTTCAATCTTTTGCAAACTTTTACGAGATATGCCTCTAATGTGTAAGCAAAAATAGTATTCTGGATGGGAGGAGACTAGTCTTTGGCAAAACTTATCACCTTTTAATTTATCTGCAATCAACTTATAGGCTTTCTACCTGAAGGAGAATAATTATTTAATAATATGGCGGATTATTTTCTGCAGGACCTGCTGTCAAGGTACACAAACGAGGATGAACAGAGCAGGAGGTTCAATCCACATAATTTTAACAACTCTTTGCTACATTTGAAGACCATCAAAATCATCAACTTTGATGGACCACTAAGTGGAAATAATTCTGTAGTGCCATTGCTGAAGTATTTGCTCAAGAATGCAACAGCGCTAGAAAAGTTCATCATTGCTGTCAAGTTTAAAGGGAGTTATGTGTCTCAGGATTATGTTAAAATGGCGCAGGAGTTTCAAAGTTTTCCCAGATCCTCTCTACACGCTTCGGTTGTTTTTTCTTATTGATAGTCTTTGACCCCTATCTGTATTGATCGCAACATACTTAACCGCTGGTGCTCTATGTTTGAAACTGGTTTGTCGTTGATAGACATGGCTAGAATTGTAGTTGTGAGTAGTTCTTACTGTCTAAGTAACAATGTTTTTATATTCTGATCATCATATAAGAAAGCTTGCTCTAAATATTTTGTGATTTCTACTTCATATTTGCTGAATCTTTATCATGTTTCTATACTTTGAAAATCATTTTGCCAAGATAGTACATCAAGATTCATTATGACTTGTTTCTTTGGTGGAAAAGAGACTTTAAAATATTTGTCAGCGTCGAAGGAGTTGTTAGTACTTGTTCCTTTCGCGGCAATTTGAATAGTTGCTCTCTCCCACGTTTATTTCTTTTCTAAATAAAGAATTGGAGGTCGAATGCTATGGAGGTTATTTCCTCCAGGTGTTCTCCTCAATGAGGAAGGTGCTGACTTGGAATACACAATAGCATTAGAGTATACTGGTCTCCTCAGAGCAATCCCGGATGGGCAAAAATGTGTAAGTTTCATAGGTGAGCCAGTTGATGAGTCGAAGAGGCTCAAACTTGGCAAACTTGGCTTAGTCCCTTGGCAGTCAAGCAAATAATGAAACATAGAAAGAAAGTGCCACTCATCAGCTCCGACCAGAGCAGCTGATTGTTAATGGATTTCCTTTGAAGCCTGGAAGTTATTGGTATGACTAGGGATCTGAACTTTGGGGAAAGGTAACTTTGTTGTTGAAGTTCAACTAATTATTCCTTGTAATCCCTATTGGGAAGTAAGAATGTTAATGCAACATTGACTTCTTAATTTAACAGGAAGGTGAACCTGACAGAATTGTGAGTTTAAATCTGAAGTATACTGGGAACTTAGTCCTCATGCAAGCAATGGAACCACACAGGTCTACGTTAGTGTTAGTGGCCGAGAGATAACTCAAAGTGCTGAAGGTCTGTCCTTTGTACTACAACTAAGTTGCTATTCA
Source organism: Lycium ferocissimum (assembly GCF_029784015.1). Classification (NCBI taxonomy): domain Eukaryota; kingdom Viridiplantae; phylum Streptophyta; class Magnoliopsida; order Solanales; family Solanaceae; genus Lycium; species Lycium ferocissimum. The sequence goes on from NC_081342.1 coordinate 67,765,466, forward strand.
TTACACCATTATTTTAGGGCAATACACCTTTACTTATAATTGAAGTTTTCCTGTTTGTTAGCGATGATTGATATTTCCTCTTTTTTGCTAAAAAATATGCCGCTTAGTGTCATGCTGTATTGCTTATGGATTTCTTCCACAAATGTTAACTGCAGCATTGATTTTTGTCCTCCACAAGTGTTGGGTAGTTTTACTGATATGCTATGAAGTTATTAAATATAGTGACATGTTATCATTTATAGCACTGAGATTACTGTTCTAAGAGTGATTTTGGAAAACGAAAGTCAAATGCGCCTTATGTTATGTATCTGTTATCGTCTTCTAATCAAAACTATTGAACTATAAAGTGGTTCCTCAACCTTATTGTGATTTTGTACTCTTATTTTGAGACCGTTGGGTACGTTTTCAGTAGAGAATTTGGGCAGAAGGTATTGAATACCTTATTTATAAAATTGTAGATTGCAATAATTGACACGGAAAGTCTCTTTTTACCTAAGTCTTTGCTGTATTTAAAATCTTTGAAGGTTGTATAATATTTGAGATTATACCTAATTTACAGAAAACAGAATTTCAGTTGGAACAAAAGAAACTGCATAGTTGGAAAAGCAGAGTCGACATTCATATCTTTTCCTTTGGGAGAAGGTACTGTGAAAACTCACTGCGAGATCCATAACTGTGGATGACTATTTTTTTCTTGAAACTGAATTGTGCATGACTATTGTACTGGCCTTTCACTGTCAGATACTTAGTTAACACCACCATAGAAATTTTAAGGAATGCGAACTATGTACTGCATGTATTTTCATGGGAAACAGGGGCGGATTTAAAGGAGCCGGAGGGTGTTCACCCGAACTCTCTCGTCAAAAAATTACACTGTATATATAGGGTAGATTTTCTGTGTTTATGTACATATATAGGTTTTGAATACCCGAACAAATGAAAAAAGTTAGCTCAAGTGGTCCAGGGTGTTCAAAATTCTCCCAGTGTCTCAGGTTCGATTCCCAGGGACAACATTATAATTTATGTTGTTTTTTTTTCGAACCCCCTGAGTGAAAATCCTGGATCCGCCACTGGTAATAAGAAGAAGTTTCTGTCAAAGCAACACAAGCTGAACTATTTCCTGGAAAAACAAACTGAGAGCAGATTTCGCAAGGAGAAACCATCAACTTTAAAGACTGACAAGCAGATTCTGAAATTCTTTGATAGCAGAATGAAAAAGTTCAAATGAAAGTTTCAGAATTTGAACTATGCATTCCCTGAAGCATTTGCACTTCTCTATGGGCTCAGATGGTTGCTTATCTAACCTTTCTCGTTGTGTTTTCTCTTGAGCCGAGGGTCTTTCGGAAACAGCCTCCCTATCTTCCGAGATAGGGGTAAGGTCTGCGTACACTTTACCCTCCCCAGACCCCACATTGTGGGATTTCACTGGGTATGTTGTTGTTGTTGTTGTAGTATTAGAAACATTTGGGTGCAAGGGGGTTCTTTACTTATTGTGAATGTTGTCAAGGAAGTGGCAAAACCTTCTTGGCACTATGAACCTACTATTGAAGAGACTAAAATTCAAGGTGACACAATGTTACAGAGAAGCCAATGGTGTGCCTGATTCTTTAGGTGGATACAGTCACTTGTTGGACCCATCGAAGAAAATTTCCAGCTTTAATCTACTACCAAGAGAAGCTAGAGGGAACTTAAGGGTTGCAAGTGGAGCTCCCGTCCTTCAGAATTCATTAGAATACTCCTCTTACTTTTTCTTTTTTTTAGTTCTTACGGGAAAAATGAGCAGGGGAGCAAGTCTCCACAAGTTGGAAGCTATTGTTCTAAAGCTTCATCAAGTACTTAGGCTAGTAATGTATCACATTGTAAATAGGAGTCCTCCAATACAGAAATACTCTTTTTGGTTACACATTAAAGGCTTATCTCCTACACTTTTGTCAAAGATTGAACCTCCTCAATCTTCTCTTTTCTTGAAGAGGTGTCAAGTCCCCTCTTTGTACCCTTTTAGGGTTATCTATGATATATACCATAAAGGTTTTTTACATTAAAAAAGAAAACAAAAAAGATGTTCTATGACTTTTTCCGCGCAGTACTTGAGATAGAAATATATATATATATCCTTCTTCCACTCATAGTTGTTTGATATTTATAACATGAAGTAACACTTACTCTTAGTTCGTCACGGGACCAGTCCATGACCAATGTCTCAAGATCTGATGAACTCTGTAGAAAGCTGCAAATTCCAGGGAAGTCCAACTGTTTGAAGGCTGCATAAAGTTTTAAAAATTTCCGGCTCGATGGTGGAGGCTGCCACCCTTTCAACTCCAGTATGGACAGGCACTTATAAACCAAATAGATAACCAAAATATGTCAAAACAAGGAAAATGTGAATAATTCGTAAAAATAGCTTGGACTAGAAGAATGTATTTTGCACATAAACGTGTTTAAGGTTGGTATGGAAATCCAAAGATGGTGTTTTCTTTTAACCACCAGAGGATGCAAAATGCAGTACATTAACAGACAGTTCCTCTGCAAAGATGGACATTAAGAACTTCGCAAACTCTTTATTCTCACAGTTCACTTTTGAAATTGTGTTCAAACGGTCTTGTTTCAGTCTCATGTTCAACCATGTTGGCCATTACTCATGAAAATGTAATTCTTTGTTATCAGCTTATCTTACAACAACAACAAACAACATACGCAGTGTAATCCCACAAGTGGGGTCTGGGGAGGGTAGTATGTACGCAGACTTTACCTCTACTTTGTTATCAACTTATCTTAAGTAGCGGAATCATTAGTGTTACTAAATTGATTATTCAAAAAAAAAGTCCCAAAAAATAAAATTAAAAAATCTGAATTTAGGATAGTGAAGAGTATGAATGAACTTCGATGCACCACGGACTCAATTCAAGGTTCTCGACATAGGCAACACTCTGAAGAAGTTCCTTCATATAGTGACACACCTTATCCAAGTTGTATTCCCCATCCTTAAAATCAAAACCTAAATGAAGGGCTGCAGTGACAAGTGAATGCACATTTCTCTTTGCATGCGTATCTCACGACGACCCCAAAAACTCCAAATGCTGAATATACGGGGCTAATATTTCGAGCCAAAGGTCATGATTCTTATTGTAGGAACCTTTTATGATCAATTTTCTCAGCTTGACATTGCTGATTTCCAAACGATGAATTCCCGAAAAGACATCTAATTTCAAGCACTCCAAGTTAGGGCAACCAGATAATACCTTTTCCATGACACTTTCAGTCAAATTCACGGACCCAATTGAAAGAGAAATGAGACCAGTCCAGTTAACACTACCAGAAGGGTTCAATGTGTAGTTCTGTAAAACCAAATTTCTCAATGACGTATTCTTATATGCAAATTGAGGAAACTCATAACTTGATGAGTAAAATTGAAAATCAAGTGTAAAACTTTCAACATTAGTAACTTTAGTTACAAAAAATACCCATAGATCAACATCTTTAACATATTCCTTGCAGTACATAAGGCGTGTTACACTAAATTTTCTGATTTTGTGGCAAGACCTCCAATAAAGAAGCTCTCTATTAATAGAAGCCATGAAATCAAGAGTGTCCTTTTTCCTTGTATGACACGGAAACTTAAAAATGAGTGATACTGGAACGGACATCCAAAGAGACCGCCATCGTTTAGACAATACGCTGGTCCTCACAACTTGTTTACCACCGTCGGGCAATATAGAGAGTATGTGAATTAGAATCGACTCTGGCAAATCACTAAGCCGGTCTTCTCCTCTAGCCATTAGTTTCCTTTGCTTTTCTATGGGATACAACTGCTACTCTCAACAATTTTGTAAGTCTTCGAGTTGTATTTTTTGTTTTTGGAGAAAGAGTTAATTTTGATCCAATTGGGTCTGTAATTTGGGGCTGATTTCCCTTGAGTAAATATTGAGTATCCGTTTATCAGGTCACTTTTCGTCCCTATATTTTTAGGGAAAATTACGTGATTTAACCAACTAAAATTGCTTGTTTGGCCAAGTTTTTAAAATTAGCTTATTTTGAAAAATACTTTTCAAAAAATAATCTTGGTGAGAAGCATTTTTTGTTTGATCAATTAATTTTAAAAGCACTTTTGAAAAGCAATTATGATGTATTTGATCAAGCTTTTAAAAATGGCTCTAAGTTATTTTGTCAAGAGTACTTTGGAAAAAACAAGCTATGAGCCCCCTAATTATCCTTTTTAGTAATAATTTTAAATTATTATTTAATATAATAATAGTTTATAAAATATAACAATCCCTTAAGTTTAGACTTTAAAATAAAATAATCATTTACTATAGTTATTCTAAAAAGGGGTAACAAAAGAGTTATTATAATTTGTTATTGGCTCAATAATTTTGAATTTTTTACGCAATATGTTAAGGTTTAAAAAGTTATTAACATAAATAACATACCTTTTAAAATCTTTCAAAAATAACAATTAAAATAACATCTGCAGCAGATTAATTTAACGGTTGGAATTTTAATAATTTAAGAATTGAGTCTTTTTCTTATCTCTATCTCACGTGAGGTTTGTGAAATTTTAAATCCACACAAAATACTACATTTCGTAATACACTACTAGTTTTCAAAAATATCATCTTATTGTTTGAAGCAACGCAATACATTTTTCTTTTTTTGACATGTTGTTGTATCTTTACCTACAGTTTCTTTGCATGAATGACATTTTAAGTTGCTTAAATATGACACATAATGTGCTCCATTTGTTGCCTTAAATTGGTGAAGAACGTTGACTACAATTTTGTCAAATTATTGCATAATTACATTTAGAAACCAAATTGGATCAAATTGTCCTTAATATATGGATGTAGGTCCATAATTGCTCTCAATTAGTCTTCTAATTATACTCCATTAGATTTCATGCGAAATAAATACATATTTGGCTCAACTAAGTAACAATAAGGACATGATTGGACTAAACTAGTAACGAATAATAAATATTAGAAATTTTGCAAAATTAAAGAATATTTTTACTCTTTTCCTTATACGATATTAATTAAGTGTTTGTTTTAAATGCTTATTTTAGAAATTTTAAATGTTTGAACAAGCTATTTAAAAAAAAAAAAACAAATTACTTCAGAATGGTTGCGAAAGTTGTTTTTCCAAAGCTGAAAAAAAACATCTTATAAGCATATTTGGAACCTTTATCAAGCACAAATTGACAATTTAATATTAACAAAAATATTTTTCAAATTGATTAACCAAACACAAATTGTCATTCCAAAATTACATTCTCAAAAGATACATATGACAAAAAGTATTTTTCAGAATAAGTAGATTTCGAATTTTGACCAAATATTTTATGAATCTGTGAGTCAAAATTATTAGGCTAAACAATGAGTCGCACCCTTATTCACCCAACTTTATTTTTTCCGATTTCTTACCCGGTACACGTATTGGAGCCTCACTATATCTGAATCGCGTGTTGCATGACTCAAATTAATGGCAACGCTTCTAACAAGATTTTTTTCATTTCCAGGACTCGAACCCGCAACCTCTAATTAAAGTGGAGGGACCCAACCATCACACCCCATTTTAAAATCATTCTTCATTTATTTATTTATTCTTTTTTAATTACCAAATCAAAATAGCAAAATACTTTTCTTTTATTTATATTTATCTAGCCAATAATTTATTTTATATTTAGAAAAAAAGTAGTCCTATTTTATGTTTTGCTAAATTTTCATATGGCTCATTTTGGCTGTCCAATTTGTGAAATAGCAATCAAATTCACAGTTTCACTCCTCAATAGCACTTCACTCCTTATTGACGAAGCATCAGCAGGTGCTAACAAGGTAAACCTTTTTCGTCAAAAATTATTCAAAAATTAGAATAATGGAATAACTACAAATGGGAATAGCGCTTACGGTTGAATCATCAATCAAATTAATAGTCAAAACGGAACAAGATATTAATAGTATACAACTCTGGGGTATGTGTGTGTTGTTTTTCCTTCTAAGCTGCTGCTTGGCTTATTTGCATTGATTGATATCAGGGGTGACTTTCGGGTGAAGCCTAGGCTTTAGGCCTCTCAACTTTGGAGTCCCATTTTTCATCAATATAGTTTATTTATATGCAGAATAGTCTGGGAGACCCCTGAACTTAACACTTTTTGACATCCCGGTGTTTGTACTAATATATTTGCCAACTGAATCCCTCTACCCATCAAAAGCGAGCATTTTAAATCCCTCTCATCTTATGTGGCAATCCCTCTACCCATCAAAAAAAGGCATTAACAGCAATTTTTGCATTTTAAATCCCTTCTTCTCTAAACCACCATTGTGGCAATTTGACTCTATCCCATAATTTTATCTCAAATTTCTTCCCCATACACTCACCTATATGGCGAGTAAGGCCTTGTAAAAAGGCATTAACCCTCATTAAAAAAAATTCCATTTTTGCCTTTTAAAAGCCACCTTCTTCTCCAAACAATAACCACCATTGTTGAACCAATTTTGAGCTCTATTCCATAATTTTATCTCCAAATTTCTTCCCCATAAAATCAAATATATGCTGCTTGACTAATACTACTGGTTTATTTGCTTCTCAAAATCATAATTGATTAATAAAACGTCGAGAGTTTAAAATGCTTTGTTTTTTCCGCAAAGTTAATTTTTATAAAAATAAATGATGGGTTAATTTATCTAGGTTCGGTGTCATTTGTGTCAAACATGTAAGTTACAACACCTTGATGGGTGTCAAAACATGTAAGTACAAACACCGAGATGTCAAAAGGCTAATGGGGGCCTTTCCACTATTCTGCCTTATTTATAAAATATTTTAAGTCCTTTTTGTCACTAAAAGGAAATAGTTAATTAATTGACAGAAAATAAGGCCTTAAGTCAGTAAGTAATCTATATATAATCTAAAGCTAGCAATAGGCAATCCTATTTGACACCTCTCTATGGCCTCCATTGGCATTTATCTTTTTTCTCCTTTTTTTGCCTTTTTCCCTCATTTTTCATAATTATATTTTATTTTAAAAAATTATGATATCTATAACTCACACCTCTCATAACTTCTACTCTTAATAGATTATTCATAACCTTAAATTATCTTAATTATAAAAAAGGTCATCTCCTTTCCTCTTCTTAATTTGTAGCTATTTAATTTGTATGGAATGATCATTTGGAAAGAGAGAATGGTGTTCCTTCTATCTAATGAACGTACTAATGGACTTCAATTTGTTTTTGCAGAATCCTCATATGTCATGCATTGTCTCACTTATTCTGTTGGTCATGTCGTCAACGTGACTTTTGGATAAGAGTCTCTTCAGTTAGTAAATCATACAGAACAAGAAATTGTTCTTTTTTATGTTTATGCATATTTTACTAATATAACGTTCTTCTATTGTGGTTTCTCTTTATTCACTAAATCAAGCCAGTCTCCATCAAAAGTGATAGGTGACTGCCAACTATTGATCAGTGTCGTTGGTTTTTTCTAATACGCGCGGCTTCTCTCCGTTAGAGATGTCTCTCGTATTTCCTTTCATCCTTTTTTTATATCATCTATCTTTTCTAATGCTATTGGTTTTTCTATGATTACATTTGCTCGTAGTAGTTTGGCAATTTCAAAACTAAAATTAATTCACTCACTTGACTTCTCAATTTTTAGTGCAATAACAATTTTGCTTAATTAACCGTTGGTGCAATGTGGCAGAGAAGAGACGGCCAATATATTGTTGGTCTCTTAAAATTAACACATGTAAAGCATTGTGTGCAGTTTCTCCGGATGAAACTAAAGGATCTGCTGGGACATGCCAAACCAGTGAAGTCACCGTGAAAGCTCGACAAGAAAACTTTAAAGTAAATGCTTCACATGGACAATGAGTTACAAAATCCAAGCAAAGGGTGCATACAATCGTCCAATCAGTTATTTCTCTACTGAAATGGAATAACGTTAACCAGTACGTAGTCGATTTATTTTTGGTTCATACTGTTGTTGCATATTCTATCATTTCATTATTTTTATCAAAATAACTATCTTTATCTTAAATTGTTTAGTATCATTTTTGCTGTGACTTTGTTCAATTGCAGCAAGTGAAAAGGAAAATGTATAAACTGGCTAAAGCAGTTTACAAAGTATAGAGTAGAGATTAAATCAAGTGCCACTGCATCATGAGCAAGTTGTTATGTTTCAAGAGGAACAAATGGACTGCTTATCAAACCAATGATCATTATGATTGTAGAAATAAATGTCAAATATATCTCTTTGGTTAAGCTTGTAGAAATTATTACTTGGTTATTTAGAAGGCTTAATTTTACTTAATACACATCGTATATCTGTTCCTTTTGAATTTTTGGTTTTACTTCTTCTTTCTTCATTATTTTATGTAAGAAATGTTTTTTTTTTTTTGTTTACATTTCGTGTGTGGTCACGGGGATGATAAATTGTCCATGAATAAGCATGTTGAAAGGAAATTGTCTCACCACATAGACATTAGTTGATTATCGCTTTTATTGATATATATCTCAAAGCATTTAAATACCAAGAGACTTGATCTTAGTTTTTGAAAAATGATGTAAAAAAACTATACTAAAATTTATATATATCAATGGAGGAAATAACCATGTGGAAAACAAGACAGGAATTCTCTACAATTACACTGTGGAACAATTGAAGGGATGTGGCGCAGCTTGGTAGCGCGTTTGTTTTGGGTACAAAATGTCACAGGTTCAAATCCTGTCATCCCTACCTATTACTGCAAAAAACTATACTTTCTCTAGACGAAGTTGATTGATTGAAAAAAAAAAAAAAAAAGCAAACTTAATTTTGTCATATTTAAAGTTTCAAATTTAGCTCCAACGAAATAGAGTGAATTATGAAGAACTAGCTATTTTTTTAAAATCGAATAATGTCATTTTACTATGTGTTGAATTTGTATTTTACATGAGTAATTTGGATATGGGTCTATTACAAATAGTTTTAACAAATCAAAAAATCTTAATTGAATTATCACCGCAGTTTTTGAATTTATCCAAGTATATGGGAGTTTGAAACACAAAATGTATATCTATATATCTATATAAAGTTAAGCATAGACAAAGTGATGTTGCACCTCTCTATAACCAACAATGGTTTTTTCCTTTTTTTTTTTTTTTAATCTCAAATTTTGACCATTATCCTATTTTTTTAAATCTATGTGCAATTGAAAATAATAACCAAAAGTCACTTTTTAAAATAATACTCATTTTTTGCAATTACTGATCATTAACTACCACTTATTGTATTTAAGTCTCTTTAAGGGAGTATCATTTAATTTTAAAAGTCTAAAATTGACGAATAATTACTCAATTAATTAGGGGAAGACAGTTACGTATTAGAGGACAAAAAAAGATGTAAGATGTTAGTTTTCAAAGACTTCTCATTTTTCAAACCATCCATATTCTGTACTCCCTCCGGTTTAAAATAAGTGTCCAATTTTTTCACACCCGTAAGAAAACATTAACTTCTAGGGAAAAAATAGGTACTTTGACTAAATTATCCTTAATTAATAAGACTCTTGCATATTTATTGGCTTCAGTAAATAGGGACAAATCTGAAAAATAGAAGTTAATTCCTTCTCGATATTGTAAGTGAACATTCATTTTGAACCAAAATAAAAAGATCAAATAAGCACTTATTTTGAACAGGTAGGAGTAACATCTACCTTTTAGTAAAAATACTGAGTCTTGAAGCACAAAACTGGATAATGATGAATCGATGATAAAGCAAGAGTCTAAGAACTGAAAGTTTTTAAGGTAGAATATGATTGTTGAGCAAGTTAACCTTAACAGTTAAATATATTTGATAATGTGAATTACTACCAAGAGGAATTGCCAGTAAGTTAAAGCAAACAAATTGTAAAGCTAGTTGTACTGTACTTGGCAAAAAAAAAAAAGAGAGAAAGGATTATGGAATTTACATGTAAATGAATACAACCAACAATAAATTGGTCATTTTGTTTTCTTCGTGAGTTTAAATTGCTTTAGCTTTCGTTTCATGTTTCTTTTTTGTAGAATAGAAGAAAACACACGCACAAACATTTTAAAGTAAAACACTTTCATAATTATTATTTTTTGTTGATAATGAAATTTTTTTTGTAAATTAACCGATATATATATATATATATATATATATATATATATACAACTAAAATTATATTCATATACAAGAGAATTTACATTTATAAAAGTATTATGTTTAAATTTTATACTAATAACCGCGCGAAGCGCGGACATATTTACTAGTGTATAGTATATAAATACTCAACCTCTAGTATATTGACAAAAAAAAAGGCCTTTGATTAGTTTCTCTACAATACTCAATCTACTTTTAACCTTTCTCTAAACTTTAGTATACTTTTTGCTTTTATGTTCTTTGTTTCTCCAAGAGAGTTTTTGACTTATATTGCTATGAAAGACACAGTGTATGAATTTTCTATTTTTGTTTTTTCTCGGGCACCAAATATTGCAATAGGTATATTGAAGCACCACATAAGTATTCTCAAATTAAGTTATCAACTTCTTGAATCAGGTTCTATTATTTCAACTTTTTAGTATTTTTTTTCATCTACAAGTTTCTTGTTTTGATATTTCACTATGTGATATATATTTTTTCTTTAATTATTTATTAGAATACAAAATATGTCAACTAGAAAATATGAATGCGGTTATTCAAAACTCAAGAAAGAAAAATTGACTCTTTGATGCAATCTCAAAAAAAAAAAAAAAAAAAAAAAAAAAACATCTATTTATGACCCAACTAATTTTATCTACCATATTTGTCGATTAAAGCCATATCTACCATGTTTCCATAATTAAAGCAGTTTCTTCTATAAAGTGAAGATTGTTTTAAAGAATAGCTAGTTACTACCGTTGTTTTTTTTCTTGCACGGATGGATCTTTCAATTGTAATTTGAATTGTAGTAGATAATAAGTGTGTTATTAGCAATTGTTATTAAAATATTGTGTTCTGCATAATTTAGAATTAGTAAGTATGTATTTTTTGTATGGTTGGGTATTCTTGATAGTTTTTAGAACTTATGGGTATTAGTAGCGTTTCATATTTTCCAAAACAAAAAGTGAAATATGATTTGAAAAACTATGGCCAAACACATTTTCAAAACTTGAAAAACTTCACCCAAAACAAGTTTTCAAAAAAAAAAAAATTGGGAAAACGCTAGGTAAGACTAAGCATCCAATAAGAGAATTTAAAATCATATGAGAGGAAAGATATCTAATACTTGTAGCTTTCTATTCAAGATCGTTGGAATACCTTGTAGCTTACTAGTTACTACTCGAGATACTAGAACAATTTAATTTCAATAAGAGTGATTTAATAGGTTTCAAAATTAAAACTTTAGGTGTTAATTATGTTGCCGGCTCTCACTAGTTTTCATCATCCCAAATCCAAATAAAAAAACTTAATATTTTATTATAGTATAAATTTAACATATAAAATATATTTTGTACATATAAACTTATTCGGTATGGTTCGGTATTTTTTTTCAGTTTATTTTTACAAAATTTAAAACCTACCTAATTATTTGGTTTTTATAAATCGTCGGTTTTATTAAAAGAAACCTAGAATCTGTTTGGTATGGTACGGTTCGGTCGGTTAAGTCGTTTTTTATTAAAACCATTGACACCCTAGCCACTAGTTAATAGTTGGGCATAAAAATGCCACTGTCATTACCATATTGGGTCATAAATTCCATTATTCACTAACGGAATCCTACTTTACCAAATTTTATCCCGTAACGTTATCTGAACCCTTCATTACTTACCAGACCCCCATCCTCTCTCACCTACTTTTACGAGTGGCATATATGAGCCGTTTTGTTAAGCTCAGTCGCATAATTGAGCTTTTTCCCAAGCCACCACCACTTCCCAACCGCTACAAAACCTCAAATTTCACCATGAAAAACATAAATACTCTTAACACACACACTATACCTCATTAGTGTACTCTCTTTTAAACTTCTCTTCTTCTTTTTTTCCTTAAACAAATTGTAGAATTAATTGTTCTTGTAACAGTTATCTTAGCCGAAAGAAATTTTCAACATTAAAATCATTAACATGTTAGATAAGATCAACAACGTCTCAAGAGTGGATTAGCTATGTTATCTATTAAAGAGGAATTACTAGTTACTTTGCATCTAAAGAAGCTAGAAAAATAGACTTTAAATAGAAATTAATTTATTACTTTTTAAATAAAATTCAAAGTCTCTTATTGAAGTTTAGTTTTAGGCCCCAAATCCTATTGAGTCGCTTCTGGTTTGACTAGGCTTCTGAGAAATCAAAATTGCTTTTTATAAGCGCTTATTTGAGAAAGTTTAGATATTTGCTGAAGCTTTCAGGAATAAAATAAGCACTTTTGAATGGTTGTAGAAGTTATTTTTCCAAAGCTGAAAAAGCAACTTTACCTATAAGCACGTTTGGAATCTTTGTCAAGCACAAATGCTAATCTAATATTGACAAACCTATTTTTCAATTTGATTAACCAAAACACAAATTGTTATTATAAAAGTAATTTTTAGAAAACACTTATGACAACAAATTTTCCAGAATAAAAGATCTTGAAAATTAAAATTGTTTCCAGAATAAACAGATTTTGAAAACTTAATATACAGTCAAACCTCTCTATAACAGCATTGTTGGGTTTGGAATTTTTTGGTTGTTATAACATATAACAACATTAATATTTAGATAATATTTCCCTGTTATTAGGGGTGTGCAAAAACCGGTTTAACCGATAAACCGAAAAAAAACGCTACTGGTTTATCATTATCGGGTTATTGGGTTAACGGTTTGTAAACGGTTTTGTAAATATTTTTATCGGGTTATCGGTTCGGTTTCCGATTTTAAGAATTTAGTTAATGGTTAAACCGATAACCCAATAAGCTTATATTAAAATTACTTTTTTTTTTATCGCTATATATAATAGTGACTTTAAATTATGATTATTTAAAACAAGTTTGTTTTAGCAAATAGCAATAACGTATTTGAATTTGCTTCTACAACATCCAAGTTTGCTATTTAACGTGAAAGAAAAGAAGTCTGTTTTAGCAAATAGCAATAACATATTTGAATTTGTTTCTACAACATCCAAGTTTGCTACTTAACGTGAAAGAAAAGAAGTTTGTTTTAGCAAATAGCAATAACGTATTTAAATTTGCTTGTGCTTGTAATTTGTGTAGACTTTTAATTTTTTATGTATGAAGACAGTGTATATATGAACAAATGAAAACAAGAGAAAGCAAAAAAAAATAGAGGAGAACTTTCTTATCGGTTAAACCGAAAACCGAACTGTTAAGGATCAAAAAACCGATAAACCAAAACCAATAACCAATATCTTATTGATTTGGTTATCGGTTTAGCATATTTAAAAACCGAAAATCAATAAACTGAACCAATAAAAAACCAAATCTAACCAACCGATAAGCACCCCTACCTATTATAGGCAAAAAAGATGAATTAAATTAAAATTTTCATTTTTAATTGTCAAATTCTAAGCTTAATCACACTTTGTATAACGAAGAAAATCTTTTAATAATGAAAATATATATATATATATATATATATATATATATATATATATATATATCAAATGATATATTTCGTAATAAATAGTATATTAAAGGATCAAATATTTGGTCAAAGTCTCTACACTTATTATTGGTAATCATGGATATTCTATTTTTATAAAGATAGGTAATTATTATATTATCAAAACAAGAAGATAGCTGTTATATGGGGGTAATTTTACAAAGAGCGTATTGTTATAAAGTTGGTTATTGCTATTATAGGTAAAATGTTGTCATAGAGAAGTAAAATATACATTAAAAAATTGGTTCCAGAAAAACTTGGCTGCTATAAAGAGATGTTGTTATATACGGATGCTGTTATAGAGAGTTCCGAGTGTAGTATAAATATGTGGGTTAAGATGATCAGGATCCTGTGGGCTAAATAATGAGTACTAGCCTTAAAGCCTATTTGGATGGGCTTAAAAAAAGCAGCTTATAAGCTGAAAACATCTTATAAGTCAAAAAAAAAAAAGTCGGGGTAGCCCAACTTATTTTTTTGGCTTATAAGTTGTTTTCAGCTTATAAGCTGCTTTAGATAAGCTAAGCCAAACAGGCTCAATTATTTTTTTAGCTTATTTTAAGCATAAAATGGCTTTAAGCTGGCCAGCCAAACACTCAACAAAGCTAAAAACAACTTATAAGCTGTTTTCAGCAACTTATAAGCCAATCCAAACGGGCTCTTATTCCCCAACTTAAAATCATTCTTCAATTCTTTCTTAATTACCAAATCAAATACTTTCTCTATCCCAAAAAGATTGACATCTTTCTATATTTAGAAATAATTTAACTTTATGAGATGATTTACAGCCACACAAATATTTAATGTTTGTTTTGGACCAAACATTTCAAAAGCCTTTCTTTATTTCTTAAATTTCGTGTCAAGTCAAATTAGGACAATCTTTTTTGGAACGGAGGGAGTAACAAAATACTTTTCTTTTTATTTATCTTTATCTAACTTACAATTATTTTTCTATATAAAAAAAAAAGTAGTCCTATTTTCATTTTGGCTACAGTACATAAGCAGACAGTTGGGGCATTTAATTATTAGTCACTCTTTAGTTTTTTATTTTAAGATAGGCGACTCAAGTTTTAATTATTAGGTATAGGTGAAAATTTTCTATTAGTGATTAAGGGGTTTTGAAGTTGCCCAAAAGTTTCTATTTTGACACTTTAACCCTCAACTTTATTTTTAACACTTTGCACTCAAGTTTTATTTTTAACATTTTGACCCACTCTCGCCCAGACCCCGCCCCCGACCCCATGCCCCCACCCCCTCCCCTGCCCCGCCGCCCCCACCCCACCAATTTTTTTCTTTATTTTTTTTTCACCCCCTCCTCCTCCCAACCCCCCACCCCGCCCCCCCCCCCCAAAAAAAAAATAATTAATTTTTTTTAATTTTCTTTATTTGTTTTTTCACCCCCTCCTCCTTCTCCTCGCAACTCTCCCCCCACCCCCACCCCCACCCTCCAAAAAAAATTAATTTTTTTTTTGATTTTCTTTATTTGTTTTTTCACCCCCCTCCTCCTCCTCCTCGCAACTCTCCCCCCACCCCCCACCACCCCCCAAAAAAAATTAAAAGAAAAGTTTTAATTTTTTCTTACCATCTCCACTCCTCTTCCCATCCCTCCCCCCCCCCCCCCCATGCGCTAAAAATATTTAAAAAAATTGATATTTTTTTTATTTTTCACCACCCCTCCTCCTACCACCCCTCACTACCCCCCCCCCCCCCAAATTGCTTTTTTTTAAAAAGTTTTGAAAAGTTTTTTTTTTTGCACCACCCCCTCCCCCACTCAAAAAGAATATTGAAAATAAGTTTTGATTTTTTTTTGGGGTTTAGGAAAAGTTTGGATAAAATTCAGGTTGTTATTGTAGTGTGTTTGTAGTGAAATAGATGGTTTTTCTGTTGTTGTCCTGGTATGGTTCAGGGTTTAGAAAAGATATCCAATAGATGTTTTTTTTTGTTCTTGTCCTGGTATTTATCTAGTTATGTTTATAGAAGATATCCAACAGATTTATAGTTGTTGCAACAAGTTCTACACTTGTGGCAACAAGTAGACAATCTGTTGCAACAACTACAAATCTGTTGGATATAGCTTCAGTTATTTGGTTCTGTTTGTAGAAAATATCCAACAGATTTGTAGTTGTTGTCCAAGCCGAAATGCTCCATAGTTGTTAATTGCACTGTGTTGTAATACGCTATTTGTTGAAACTTTATGACATTTTAATGTTATTCTTTTTTAGAATGTTAATTTCTGTTTTGGTGCTTGTGAACTTGGTTTATATAATATGTTGATCGTGTTCAAATCACAAATGTGTGTGTTGTTAATAAATTGCTGAACAGTTTTCAGCAAAGCAATGAATACTGTTCCAACGGCTACTCCGTAACTTGTTGGGTTTTATCCAACAAGTAACAGGACTTGTTGCAACAACTAGTAACTTGTGTTTTATCCAATTTTTAAAAGATTTCCAAAATAAGCAATCATTGCAACAACCGACAGCGTGCTTGTTGCGGAACTAAGTTACATGTTGAGTTTTTCCAACAAGTGGAGTGACTTGTTGCGAAAGTTGGTAACTTGTTGTGTTTTATCCAACAAGAGTAAGGACTTGTTCAACAACTATGTCTTTTGTCAGTCTTTATGTATACTACACTTGTTGCAGCAGATATTACAGTTGTTGCAACAGATATTACAGTTGTTGCAACAGATACTACTTGATTCACCCATATTTAGTGATCAACAAAGGGAATCAATGATATTTAGTGATAAACAAAGAAAATCAATGATAAGTAGTGATCAATATATAATACTTAATCAATTTGATGGTAATTTGAGTCAGGAATATGCACTAAATCCAATGATCATTAGAGTGAATTGATGTGAACTACTTGATTCACCCATATTTAGTGATAAGCAAATGAAATCAACCATATTTAGTGATCAATATATAATACTTAATCAATTTGATAGTATTTTGAGTCAGGAAAGATGATCTACTAAGTCAGTATACACTAAATTGAGTGATTATTATAGTGAATTGATGTGAACTACTTGATTCACTCATATTTAGTGATAAACAAATGAAATCAACGATATTTAGTAATCAATATATAATACTTAATCAATTTGATAGTATTTTGAGTCAGGAAAGATGATATACTAAGTCAGTATGCACTAAAACGAGTGATTATTAGAGTGAATTGATGTGAACTACTTGATTCACCCATATCTAGTGTTAAACAAATGAAATCAACGATATTTAGTGATGAATATATATATATATATATATATATACTAACATCCTTAATGGATTAGATAGTAATTTCATGGATTAGATGGGCAATTCTAAGTGTATTCTTAGAACAGATATTACAGTTGCTGCAACAGATACCACAGTTGTTACAAAGGATACTACAGTTGTTCCAACAGATACTACAATTGTTCCAATAGATACTACACTTGCTGCAACAAATACTACACTTGTTGCAACAGATACTACTTGGTTTACCCATATTTAGTGATCAATAAAGGGAATCAGTCATATTTAGTGATAAATAATGGAAATCAACCATATTTAGTGATAAACAATGGAGATCAACCATATTTATTGATCAATATATATACTTAAGCAATTTGATGGTGTTTTGGGTCGGGACGATGATCAACTAAGTCCATGACGCACTAAACGGAGTGATCATGGGAGTGAATTGATGGGAACCACTTGATTCACCCATATTTAGTGATAAACAATGAAATCAACCATATTTATTGATCAATATATATACTTAAGCAATTTGATGGTGTTTTAGGTCGATAGATGATCAACTAAGTCCAAGACGCACTAAACGGAGTGATCATGGGAGTGAATTGATGGGAACCACTTGATTCACCCATATTTAGTGATAAACAATGGAAATCAACCATATTTATTGATCAATATATATACTTAAGCAATTTGATGGTGTTTTGGGTCGATAGATGATCAACTAAGTCCAATACGCACTAAACGGAGTGATCATGGAGTGAATTGATGGGAACTACTTGATTCACCCATATTTAGTGATAAACAATGGAAATCAACCATATTTATTGATCAATATATATACTTAAGCAATTTGATGGTGTTTTGGGTCAGGATAGATGATCAACTAAGTCCAATACGCATTAAACGGAGTGATCATGGGAGTGAATTGATGTGAACTACTTGATTCACCCATATTTAGTGATAAACAATAGAAATCAACCATATTTATTGATCAATATATATACTTAAGTAATTTGATGGTGTTTTGGGTCAAGATAGATGATCAACTAAGTTCAATACGCACTAAATGGAGTGATCATTAGAGTGAATTGGTGTGAACTACTTGATTCACCCATATTTAGTGATAAACAATGGAAAACAACCATATTTAGTGATCAATATATATATTTACTAAAATCATTAGTAATTTGTTGCAACTTCTTCCACAACCTCGTATGATCATTTGCAGCAGATTAGTAACTTGTTTAAACAGATTAGTTACTTGTTGGAACGGATTAGTAATTTGTTGAAACAGATTAGTAATTTGTTGCAACTTCTTCCACAATCGTACTATCTCAAGTTGCAACATTAATAACGTGTTTAAACAGATTAGTTACTTGTTGGAACAGATTAGTAACTTGTTGAAACAGATTAGTAATTTGTTGCAACTTCTTCAACAATTGTATGATCTGTTGTAATCATTTAGGCAGTTTGTCTAAACAGATTAGTAACTTGTTTAAACAGATTAGCAATATCGTGAATATGTTGCAATAATGGAGGAGTTGTTGCAACATATAAGATACATGCTGCAACATATGGGTAAGTTGTTGCAACATATGAGATACCCGCTGCAACATAGAGTAAGTTGTTGCAATAACTCAAATAAGGTGATTAATCTATTGCAACAATTAGTCAACTTGCTTAAACAACTGATCCATCTGTTGAAACAGATTAGTAACTTGTTGCAACTTCTTCAACAAGTGTATGATCTGTTGCAACAATTAACTCATCTGTTGCGACATATTTTTTAGTTTTTATAATAATTTAAGCAATGTTTTGATTTTTTTCCAACAAGATGAGTAATTTGTTGTAACAACTAAGCAACTACGCAATTCTACTATATGCATATATTGCAACAATTAGTAAGCAAAATAAATAAGTTCATAAACAGAAATTGTTCAACAGCCACCTTGGCTCCAAATACCACAACTAATCAAAATAAATAAGTTCATAAACATCATTCACAAATAACATAAAGGACAAAATATTTATAATTATTTATGAAAAACTACTATTATACATATAAATAATTATAAAATTTATGTATATAATTTATTGGTTTGGTTCAGTTATTTATTCGGTTATTTTTTAATAGAACCATAAGCAAACCAAATATTATCGGTTTTTAAAATTTAAAACCCAACCAAACCAAACCAAATGTCTGTTTTTTTTATTTGGTTTAGTTAAATTTTCGGTTTGGTTTTGGTTTTAACCAAAACCGTGAACAACCTAGTTGCGTAACAACTAAAAATCTGTTGGATATTTTCTACAAACAGAACCAAATAACTGAAGCTATGTCTAACAGATTTATAGTTGTTGCAACAGATTATCTACTTGTTGCAACAAGTGTAGAATTTGTTGCAACAACTACAAATCTGTTGGATATATTCTACAAACAGAACCAAATAACTGAAGCTATGTCCAACAGATTTGTAATTGTTGCAACAGATTGTCTACTTGTTGCAACAAGTGTAGAGCTTGTTGCAACAACTACAAATCTTGTTGGATATCTTCTACAAGCAGAAACAAATAACTGAAGCTATGTCCAACAGATTAGTAGTTGTTGCAACAGATTGTCTACTTGTTGCAACAAGTGTAGAACTTGTTGCAACAACTAAAAATCTGCTGGATATTTTCTACAAACGAACCAAATAAAGAAGCTATGTCCAATGATTTGTAGTTGTTGCAACAGATTGTCTACTTGTTGCCACAAGTGTAAAACTTGTTGCAACAACTACAAATCATTGGATATCTTCTATAGATGAACCGTATAAATACCAGGACAAGAACCAAAAAAAAAAAATCATATGTTGGATATCTTTTCCTAAACCCCGAACCATACCAGGACAACAACAGAAAAATCTTCTATTTCACTACAAACACACAATAACAACAACCTAGATTTTTCCTAAACCCAAAAAAAAATAAAAAAAATTCTAAACTTCCTTTCAAGATTTTTTTTTGAAGTTTGGGGGGGGGGGGGTGCAAAAAATCAAAAATAAAAACTTTTCAAAATTTTTTTTAAAAAAAACAAAATTAATTTTTTCGGATGGATGGGGGAAGTAAGAAACCAAAAAAAAAAAAAATTTCAAAACTTCTTTTCAAGAAAAATCATTTATTTTTAGGGAGGGGAGGGGGGAGGGTGGTGCAAAAAAAAATAAATTTTTTGAAAACTTCCTTTTTTTGGAAGGGTGGGGGGTGCAAAAAAATAAAAAGAAAAACTTTTCAAAATTTTTTTTGGGGGGGGGGGGGGGGGTTGGCGGGAGGAGAAAGGGGTGAAAAATAAATAAAGAAAATCAAAAAAAAAAAAAATTAAAAATTTGGTGGGAGAGGGGGTGAAATGTAAAAAAAAAAAAAATCATTTTTTTGGGGGGGGGGGGGAAACAAATAAAGAAAATCAAAATTTTAAAAAAAAATTGGGGGGTGGGGGAGAAGGAGGTGGGGGGTGAAAAAGCAAATAAAAAAGTTAAAACTTTTTAAAAAAAAAAAATTTTATTTTTTGGGGGATGGGGGGCGGGCGAGGGGGGGAGGGCTGTGAAAAAGCAAATAAAAAAATTAAAACTTATTTTAAAAAAATTAGGAGTAGGGGTGGGAGGATGAGGGGGCTGGTGAAAAAGCAAATAAAAAATATCAAAACTTTTTTTTTTTTGAAAAATGGTAGGGGGTAGGGTGTGCGGTGGGGGGAGAGGTGGGAGGAGGAGGGGGACGGGTGATAAAGCAAATAAAAAATATCAAAACTTAAAAAAATAATAATTGGGAGATGGGGTGTGGGGCTGGGGGAAGGGGTGGCGGATGAGAAGGGGCTAGTGAATTTTTTGAATTAAGTTGGAATTTTTTTATATTTTATAAAAGATTAAATTTTTTTAAAAAATACACTTTGAACCTCACTTATCTTAATCCCAAATTTAAATGAATTTTGAGATAAAATGATCCCCACCAGTCACCTATACTAATTTCATAACTAAAATGTCACCTTTAGTTAATTCTTCCCACACAGTTGTGTGTGTCAAAACAGAGTTTCACTGTGTTTTTGCAATTTGGAGTGTGTGTCATCAGGTGTTTTGTGTCAAAAATGTGTGAATATGTGTGTGTGTTGTGTGTGTGTGTGTGTGTGTGTGGGTGGTGGTAGGGGGTGGGGTAGGGTGTGGGGTGGTGGGTGGTAGTTTGGGGGTAGGGAGTGCGTTGGCTTCCTTGTAAGCTGCTGCTTGTCATATTCAATTGATTGATGGCTATTCTCCTGGAAATATCGCTTTCTAAGGGTGGGGGGTAAGTGGGGTGAGGGTGGTGGGGGGCTGTGAGGGGTACGTTGGAGGGGGTAGGTGGTGGGTTGGGTGGTAGGGTTTGGGGTGGACTGGGTAGAGGCTGGGGTAGGGGGGTGGTGGTAGTTTGGGGGTGAGGGAAGGTAGGGTGTGGATAGACAGTGCGGGGTGGGGTTGGGGATGCTATCTGTTTTTTCTTTCAGAAACTGTAAAAGGTCTTTTCTTTTTTGTTTCTCTGCAAATTGAACAACCCTCAAGAGTAAGGTCTCTCTGCTGTCTCCCCCTTTGTTGAATACATGTGTTTATGTTTCTCGCCGTGAACTATAATGTTTTATGGACTTTCATCAGTTATGGAAGATTTAAATGAATAACTTTAGTTAGTATTATTAATATCTTCAGTGTTTATTACTATCTGCTGCTTCGATTTTTTTTTTTGAGCCGATGGTCTATCGGAAACAGCCTCTCTACCCCACAAAGGTAGGGGTAAGGTCTGCGCACATACTACTCTCCCCAGGCCCCACATTGTGGGATTACACTTGGTATGTTATTGTTGTTGTTTGAAAAAACAATTGAGATAGGGTAAATTCATGTATTAGATTTAAGGTGTTTGTGTTAATGTTTCTAAGAGCTACTTTTTGAGTTCAGACTTCACCGGAGCTCCATCAACTTTACCAAATTGCAACTGAAGCA
Source organism: Lycium ferocissimum (assembly GCF_029784015.1). NCBI lineage: Eukaryota > Viridiplantae > Streptophyta > Magnoliopsida > Solanales > Solanaceae > Lycium > Lycium ferocissimum. Next base: position 67,787,315 of record NC_081342.1, read on the forward strand.
GTTGTAGTCCATGGAAATGCAGAAGAAAATCATGCCGAGAGGAGACCGACTCAGCGATTTGCCGGAGCCAATTCTAATTCACATCCTCTCTATGTTGCCCGACGGTGGTAAAGAAGTTGTTAGAACCAGTGTATTGTCTACACGATGGAGGTTTCTTTGGAAATCCGTTCCGGTATCACTTGATTTTGACTTCCCTACTATTGACAGTGAAAAGGAAACTCTTGATTACCTAGCTTCCATCCACACAGAACTTTATTATTGGAGGTCTTGCCACAAAATCTGTAAACTTAGGGTATGGCGCCTCAGGTACGACCAGCGTTATGCTAAACATGTTGATTTATGGGTACATTTTGCTACTAAACTTGCTAATGTTGAACGTTTTGAACTTGGACTTCTCTGTCGAAATGGCCAAAGGTATGAGTTTCCTCAGTTTGCCTATAAAAATTCGTCCTTGAGGAATTTGGCTCTAGATAACTGTCAGTTAAACCCTACTGGTAATGTTAATTGGAGTAGTCTCGTTTCTCTTTCAATTGGTAACATGACATTGATGGAGGGTGTTATGGAAAAGGTATTATCTGGTTGTCCTAATTTGGAGCGATTGGAACTGGATGATGTTTCGGGCATACATCGTTTGGAAATCATCTCTGTGAAGCTGAGAGAATTGACCATAGAAGACTGTGACGATGACCTTCGGCTCGAAATAATAGCCCCGTATATTCAAAAGTTGAACCTTTGTGGGTTCTGTAGTGAGATACGAATAAGACAGAGAAATGTGGCATCACTTGTTACTGCAATGATTCATTTAGATATTGAATACAACTTGGAGGAGCAAATTAGATATTTGAAGAAACTTCTTCGTGGTATTGCCCATGTCGAGAATCTTAAATTAGGTACCTACTGCATCGAGGTTTGTTCATACTCTTCACTATCCAAAATTCAGAATATTTTTAGGTACTTTTTATTAGCTATCGAATTATCACTTTAGTAACATTAGCAGTGCCACTACTTAGGATAGTCTAAGTATTTGGATGATTAACTGTGAGAATCCATAAAGAGTTCGCAATTTATGTAACAACATGTAAAATTTGGATTGATTTACATTGACCATACTCTTTAATTCATGTCGATGCTCTTTCCAAAGTGTTTAAAGGTCCATCTTTGGATTCTCAAACCAACCATAACACTTTGATGTGGCAAAACGCAGTCGTATAGTCCAAGCTGTTTTTGTGAATTATTCAACAATTTGCATTTCATTTGTTAAGTATGTCATATTTCATTGTTTTGACATATTCTGGTTTGTTTATTTTGTTTATTAAGTGCCTGTCCATCTTGGAGTTGAAAGGGTGGCAGTTTCCACCATCAAGCCGGAAATTCTTAGAACTTAGTGTAGCCTTTAAACAGCTGGACTTCCCTGGAATTTGTAGCTTTCTACAGAGCTCATTGGATCTTGAGACATTGGTCATTGAGTGGTACGATAACAGACCAAGAGTAAGTTTCTTTTAGACCTTTATTTTTGTTACTTCATGTTATTCATATCAAACAACTATTAGTAGAGGAAGAAGATGATATATATCAACATTTCTGATCTTAAGTGCTTCAGGAAAAAATTCATAATTTCTTAATCTAAACCACCCTAGCTGTATATTTTATAGATATTGATAAAATGTTACAATGAGTGGGACTTGACTGCTTTACCTTTTAAAAAATGGTAAGACTTGCAACTGGTTTAGTCCTCAAGTATAGAGAAGATTAAGGAGGTAAGCCTCTAATGTGTAAGACTTGAACCGGATCAGTATTTGACAAAAGTGCAGGAGATAAGCATTTAATCGTAAGCAAAAAGTGGGTTTCTGTATAGGACTCCCATTTGCAATTTGAACCAATACTAGCTTAAGTACTTAAATGAGCTTCACAACAATATCTTCTAACTTGCGGAATCTGTACATTGTTTCATAAGAACTAAAAAAGAGAAAAAGTGAGACAAGTAACATGTGAGCGGACAGAAGGATGAAACCGGGAAGCTCTTATTGCATTATTGGAGATAAACTTTGGGATTTCTTTCGAAGTCCAAAGGAAGGGAGCTTCCACTTGTCAGGGCTTAATTTCCCTCTAGCTTCTCTTGTTAGTGAGTTAAAGCTGAAAATCTTAATTCTCTGTGTGCATTAGGTGACTGTATCTAGCTTAAGAATCACCCACACCATTGGCTTCTCCGTAACAGTGTGTCACTTCGACTTATGAATCAATTCTTTAATCTTTTTAATAATAGGGTCATATTCCCAAGAAGGTTTTGTAACTCGCTCGACAACATTCACAATGAGGAAAGAGTCAGCTTCCTCTGAAATGTTGCTGATACCATGTTCTAGAAACCATTTAAGCCCATAGGGAAGTACAAACACTTCAGCCGTATTTTTTGTTCAAATTCTGCTTTTCTAGTCTCAAAAGTTGATATTTTCTCTTTGTTAAATCTGCTTCAGTTCCGTGCTTATTATTCCTTTTTCTTGTAAGAAAAAGAAATTCAGAAGAACTTTTTTGTTCTCTCAATTTATTTTCTTTCATAAGATAGCTCAGCTGGCGTTGCTTTGATAGGGATAGTACTCACCTTCATGCGAGGGGATAAATGATCAGATGCTTTGAAACATTTTTTTGTTGTTTGCATGTATCATATTGTAACATTTGCTAAGGACTTGAGACTATCCTTGAATTTAAAATTTCATCACCTTTTTATTTTATCCACATTCAGTTCCTTGGCTTAAAAAATGAACATGAGGTAAAACACCCTATTACAGGTGTATAGGATAAGATAATAGGAGCCTATGTTGCTCGGATTTACGGGTACGGATCTAGAGGTCGGATTCGTCACGGTTAAATTTTAAGATACCGGATTGGATACGGGTGCGGAGATTCGCAAAAAAATAATTCAAAATGAGTTACAAATTTTGAGATATTATGTGGAAAGCACTTGGAAGGAGATAAAAGGAAAAGGAGTGACATAGAAATTTCTATATACAAGTTATTCCATTTTCTTCAATTTCACCAAATCATGAATCTGTATATTTTGGAAAGTACCCAAAATTGGTTGATAACGGATCCCACACCCACACCCACACCCATGTCGTGTCGACACAGGTGCGGCACCGAAAGTGAAGAGTCCGAGCAACATAGATAGGAGCTAAAATAATAATCTATATTGTAAAATTTGTGGTCCCATATTCTCATATAAATATAAATATAAATAAAATGTTCTAAGGAGAATAGCTAGTTAATATAGCAGATTCTTTCCTACAGGACCTGTTGTCAAGGTACACAAATGAGGATGAACAGACCAGGAGGTTTGAGACACATAATTTTAACTGCTCATTTCCATATCTGAAGACAATTAAGATCATTAACTTTTATGGATCTGTGCTGCCATTGGTGAAATATTTGCTCAAGCATGCAACTGTGCTAGAACAGTTTGTCATTGTTGCCGCATTCAATGAGAGTGATGTGTCTTCGGATTATGAGAGTGATGGGTCTCTGGATTATGAGCGTTATGTGTCTCCGGATTATGTTGAAATGGCACTGGAGCTGCTAAGTTTTCCAAGATCCTCTCCGCACGCTTCAGTTATCTTTTCCTATTGATAACCTTTCGCCCCTATTGTTTGTATTAATCGTGACATGCTTAACGTCTATTACTTTATGTCTGAAACTGGTTTGAGCTGATAGACAAGGCTTGGATTATACTTGTCAGTATCCAAGGAGTTATTAGTAATTCCTCATGTCTAAGTACAATGTCTTCATTCTCTAATCATCATGTAAGAAAAACTTGTTCTAAATGTTTTGTGATTTCAGTTCATATTGCTGAATCCTGATCATGCTTTTGTACTATGAAAATTTAAGTTTGAAAATCATTTCGCCAGAATTGTACTTCAAGATTCATTGCTTGTCCAATCACTTGTTTCTTTCGCCTATGTTATTTTAATTGGTGGAAAAGAAACTTTAAAATACTTAAATTCTTCACCACCTTTTTGCACAAGTAGAATAGTTGCTCTCTCCCACTTTATTTCTTCTCGAAACAAAGACTTGGAGGGAGACAGGGGCGGAGCTAGAACCACTGTTGCAGAAAAAGGTTCAGAAACAAAGAACCACTGTTCCGAATTATTCAGAGCAAAAAAAGGTTCAGAAGCTACTTTTGCTTGGACTTGAAAGTTCCGGAACAAGCACTATTTTCAAACAGGTGTTGCCTTTTTGGGTCTAAGTTATTTATTGCATAGGCTTGTTAGAAGAAATGTTTGTTCTTTATTAACTTTTTTATAGCTAAAGTCAAGCTTCTATGTATGGCATCTCTAAGAAATTTTGCTGGAAATCTATTTGGTTTTTCTGTATATCCACCAACATTTGAAAAAATGCCTGTATACAGCTTGCTCATTGGTCTGTTCACTCTTTTTGAGAATGGTAACAAGTATTATATAAAAACAGCCAAAGATTGTGCTGAAACCCAAACGTACAAAGGAAAGCAAAAATTATATCCTTTTTCTTCTTACAATGAACCTATGACATCTATCAGTGTATCCACATCTTCTACCAGTCTTCTTTACACCAAAAAATGAAATAAAGTACATCTCGACTCTCTGCACATTACTAGACTTATCTTCAAAGCATCTTGCATTTCTTTCCTTTCAATGGTCTGCCATATGCAAGCTGGGAGAACGTTTCACTATTTTTTCTGTCTGACAGAACCCTCTGTATTCTTCTAGCAAACTAATAGCTCCCCGACAGACCTTGGTATGGCCCATTTAATGCGTTTCATGTTTAAGAGAAACTTTCGTGGCTGGATAGTGACTCCACAATGCAAAAAAGATGATTATTGCTATGACTCCTCACACAAAGATCATTTGTCTGCTGACTCTTGTTCATTTGTTTAAGTGAATAGAAACTGCTTTGAGTGACACGTTTCGTTTGTTGCTACTTGCTAGTAATAATTTTTAAACATTTATGCACGTTGTTTTGGGCTGGAACAAAGAAGGAAGCTGAAGATCCAAGTTTGAGACAAAAGTAGTATTTGGTCTCATGGCAATGGACTCGGTTAAATGGATTTCAGTTCCTCTTCTCCTTCCCGGCTCTTGTCTATGCTTCCTCTCTGCCTTGTTGCATTTGCAGTTGAAATGAAAGCATCGGTTAATATTGACTTTCCGTAGTCATTAAGTGCTTGATTGTTATTGCATGCTTTCTATCATTCTGTGTTATTAAAAGCCGCGACGCGATACTAAGCGAGGGGATCTTGCTTCATAGGTGAAGCCATGCGCTTTAGAGGATTGGTGCGATGAGTACTTACCTCAGTTGGATAGTGTAAAGGTCATACTATTGTGTCTGGACGTGGAAGTCCATTACATATCAAATTGCATAGAAAGGAAAGAAAAAAGAAATATTACACTTTACTGCTCCAGAGTTTCACACATAAACAATTAGTCAAAGTTTCTGAACAAATTTATTGGATTCTTCCTCATTTAGATTAGCGAGAAGTGAAGCTGAGTTTATTGATGCTTGTCTTGTATATGCTATGATTATATTTGTAAGGTTTAGTCATTTAGGTTCATGAATTTGATCATAGACAAAGTCGGAAGATTGTTGCAGAAAGATAAAGAGCTATACTTCCCTTTTACAACATAGGAGTGGGGGCTCGTCCTATAAAGCCTATAAATACCCTAAAAATAAAGCTTTCTTTACTTGCCAACTTTTTCTCCAGCTCTTCTGTGCATATCCCTTTCCTGCAATGGAAAGATGGAACTGCCATTGGAAGGTAATGATGTGCCAACACACTGACATCTTGACTTCATACTGGAATGAACCATCCAAGAAATCTTTCGCCCTAAGTAAGGTCTAACTTGCTTTCTCCCGGGATTCTCTTATATAACCAACCAAGCCAAGGGAAGGGGTAGCCCAGCTATTCGATTTGAGCTATAGAGAAAGGCCCAATTAGGCCAAGGAGCTATTCGATTTGAGCTATAGAGAAAGGCCCAATTAGACCAAGGAGCTATTCGATTTGAGCTATAGAGAAAGGCCCAATTAGACCAAGGATCAGATAGGCAACTGAGTTTCAGTTTCATCTTCCTATATAAGGTATCGATTTTCCTTGCTACTCAACTTAAATTGAGTGCACAAAGGTGGCGTTTAATAAGAGAGACCATGTCCTCGCTGATTTTCTCATGTCATATAATAGCAATATCATCCTTGAGCAAGGTACTCTTGGGAGTATAAGAGCGATCTTCTTTGAATTGGTGGAAAAAATATTCTTAAAAGGCTCAAATATCAAAGGCTCATTGAAAGACTGCTATATTTGACAATCACTAGACCTGATATTAGCTTTGCTGTTCAGGTGCTAAGGCAATTCATGCAATTTCCTAAGGTGTCACATCAGGAAGCTGCATTAAGATTGGTTAGATATATCAAAAAATGTCCAGGCTAAGGTTTGTTGCTAAGCAGCAATTCTAGCACAAGTTTACAAGCTTATTGTGACTCAGACTAGGCTGCATGCCCAAATACCATAAGATCTGTAACAAGCTATGTCATTAAGTTGGGGCAGCCTCTCATCTCTTGGAAATCTAAGAAACAACAGTGAGTAGAAGCTGCTGAAGCAGAATATAGAAGCATGGCTGCTGCAGTTTCAGAAATTATTTGGCTGTTAGGCCTGCTAAAAGACTTGGATGTCACAGTTCCAACACCTGTTAGGTTGTATTGTGATAGCAAAAAAAAGCATATATATATATATATATATATATATCCCATCTTTCATGAAAGGACCAAGCACATTATACATTGATTGTCATTTTGTAAGGGAAAAACTATATATTTTTGGCAGGATTGGTGGAGACTCACTATTTTTTTAGTGAATATTTCGTTTTTTACCTAGAAAAAAGATTCAAGACTGATTGACTTATTAACAAAAGGTTTTGGAGCTTCTCAGCATTATTTTTTGTTACACAAGCTTGGTGTTTTGATGTATACACAAACTCCAGCTTGAGGGGGAGTATTGGAGTATGAAGCTTAAGAGAGTTAGTTAGTTGAGATTAGTGGTTAATGGTGAGGTAGTTTGTTTGTTAGAGTGCACGTGCACATCACGTGCACTGTATATATATATATATATATATATTGCATTTCGTGTATTAAAAAAAACAGAAAAAAATGTATAAAGCCACATTAGTTGACATTGTATGCATATATATATATTATATATATATATAGTCAATGAAATATATCCTCTAAAAAAAAAAAAAAATATTTCTCTTCTCCTAATTTTCTATCAAACTAAATGAACCAGTTAACCTAGATTCTTAACAATGAAGCTAAGCTTCTTCAAATTTGATTAACCAGATCAAATCTAACAACTCCAAATTGGGTTTTGGATTCATGTAATCATACTAAAGTATATGTTTCATTTGACGGATGGGATATATATAAGTATATATATATATATATATATATATATATATATATATATATATATATATATATATATATATAGTTTGAGAAAATGATCAAAATGGTATATATATATATATATATATATATATATATATATATATATATATATATATATATATATATAATTTCCTATTTCGTTTTTTATTCACTAAATACAAAAAAAAAAACCTATTTCGTATTAGAGGGTAATACACGAAATTATATATATATATATATATATATATATATATATATATATATATATATATATATATATTTTTCCAATTTCCTTTTTATACGAACGAAATTAGAAAAAATTTATCCTATTTCGTTTTTTTAATACACGAAATGCAAAAACAAAAAAAAAAATTATATATATTCAGTGTGATTAAAAAAAAAAAAAAAAAAAAGAAATAGTCCTTAATGTATGGAAAAAAAAAAAAAAAAAAAAAGAGTGATCAATTTAATGTCCTTACATATGTAACATGTAATTCAAAATAGTCCTTAATGGATGAAAAAAGGAAAATATATTTTTGATCAGTTTAGTCCTTTTTTAAAACATTTTTTAAATAAAATATAGAGAAGAACTTAAATAATAATTTAAAAATATTACTAAAAAGAATAATTAATGGAAGCCACACTAGCTTAATTGCCCATTGAAAAAATGGCAGTTTTTAAATATAAATGGCTCGACTAAATGAAGTACAATATTAAATATCATTAAATACAAAGATCAACACTTTTTGTAAAAACATTTTTCAAGATAAACCCTTTTTGATCCGACCAAATTTGATCCAATCCGCCCGTTTGCCACCTCTATAAGGGCATATTTAATCCAATTTTAAAAGCTCACATGAAGCCAAACATTCTTTTAAATCACGAAATAGTAGATAAAGATACAACATGTCAAAAAAAAAAAAAAAGTTTATCGCATTACTTCAAATCATAAGATGATTTTTATTGGAAGTGGTAAAGTATTATGAAATATAGTATTTTGTGTAGATTTAAATATGTCAAAGACCACACGTGAAATACAAATGAAAAATAGGGAGGAAAAGTGAGTTGATTAAGCTGATAACAAATTAAATTAAATGATTATTTTATTTTTAAAGTCAATATTAAGGGATAAATTACTCAATTATTATATTAAATAATAATTTAAAAATATTACTAAAAAGAATAATCAGACCCAAATTACAAAAAACCAAAATAGCCTAATTTTAAAAGCTCAAACAAACATTCTTTTAAATCACGTAACTTTCCCTTTAAAAATAGGGAGGAAAAGTGAGTTGATTAAGGGAAGGGATAAATTACTCAAGGGTAATCAGCCCAAATTACAAACCAAGTACCCGATCCTGCAGACCCATTCGGGTCAAAATTAACGCATTCACACCTCCAAAATTGTTAACAGACAGCTTCATTATTAAACATGTTGATTTATGGGTACATTTTTCAACCAAGCTTGCTAATGTTAGAAATCAGTAGTGTCAAAATTGGGCAGCTGAAGGTGTCATGGAAAATTAGATCATTTTTGGGGCATTCATCGTTTGGAAATCAGCAGTGTCAAAATTGTATCATAAATAAGTATCAGCCCCACTTATGCAAACTTTGCAACTTTTGGGGCACTGCACTGATATACGCTTGCCGCGTGTAAATGTACCTTTCACTTCTCACTGCAGTCCTTCGTTTAGATAATGATCCCCATAATAATATGTAAGAACCTCTTCATAGTTTTGGTCATGTCGAGAATCTTGAATTGGGCCTTTGGGGTATTAAGGTTTGTTCATATTATTCACTATCCAAAATTCAGATTTTCTTTGTTCAACTTTCTATGTGCTATTGAATTCATAAGTTTAGTATTATTAATTGTCCCACTACCTAGGATAATCTAACAATATAATTAAGTTGGTAAACTAAAGAATTACGTTCTCATGGCCAATTTGGTTGGACGGTGGTAGGTGATTGATAAGATCAGAGGCGGATCCAGGATTTGAAGTTTATGGGTTCCCAACGATCTCAAATTTAGATACAATAATAACCTTTTTTTTTTTTTAGAGAAATTGTTTTACACAATATAAGAAGGAAACATGAACTTACATAAAAAAATGAGGGATGTGGTAGTGCCTAGAGGCAACGGCAAAATGGTTTAAAAGGAGAAACAAAATAAAGACCATTTATAAAATAAGTGACTACAAGGAATCGATCCGTGAGGGAGCTGAGATTTCACTGGTTCCCTCCTGACCGTTGAACCAACAGAATTCTTTATAGTGGATTCCCAATTCAAAAAAATATTTCTATTTTCAACGGGTTTCATAGCGTAAATACAAGGTTCAGGCAAAAGTTAGTGGGTTTCGGGAATCCCCATACGATAATGTGGATCCGCCCCTAAATAAGATCTTTTGAACAAAATTTTGGATGATGAACTGTGAAAGTGAAGTGTTTGCAATGAACATTACAACATGTTTAATCACGGGAGTGGGTTCTTTCGAACCGTTAAATATTCCATATTTGGATTTCTAGACCAACATTGAGCACTTTGATGTGGCCAAAAACAGTCATATAGTCCAAGTTGTTTTTACGAACTATTTAATAATTAGCATGTCATTAATTAAGTTTCCTTGTCTTGACATATTAAGTGTGTTGCATTTTGTTTTGACATATTTGTTTTATAAGTGCCTTTCTATGCTGGAGTTGAAAGGCTGGCAGACTCCACCATCAAGCAGGAAATTCCTAAAACTTGACACAGTCTTGGAACAGTTTGACTTCCCGGGAGTTTGCAGCTTTCTGCAGAGTTCATCTGAGCTTGAGACATTGCTCGTTGACTGGTGCAATCACAAAGTAAGAGTAAGTTTCTTTTAGAGCTTTACTTTTGTTACTTCATGTAATTAACACCAAAAAACTATTAATGGAAAAGAAATCATAGATATCAACATATTTCTGATCTTAAGTACTTTAGGCGAAAAAATCATAAAACTTATTATTCGGTTTCATGTAAGACGTTTAGAGGAATTTCTTGTTCTCTCAGTTTGTTTTCTTCAAGTTCAACTTGAGTTGCTTTAAAAGAATTTCATGTTGTCACTCAAAATTGAATGTATGACTAAGCCAGTTCTACAATTAAACTTTTTTTTTATTTGTAGGAAAAGACGTTTAACAATGGATAGTACTCAAAGGATCAAATTTTTTTGTTCAAATAATTTTTTTTTTTAATTTTACATGTAAGTACCATTTGCTAAGCACTTGAAATGTTCTCTGAATCTAAAAAGATTCGTAGCCTTTTATTAAATCCCCAATCAACTCCTTGATCTTTTACTTCCATCTAAGAAGAATAACTATTTAATAATACGGCGGATTATTTTCTGCGGGACCTGCTGTCAAGGTACACAAACGAGGATGAACAGAGCAGGAGGTTCAAGACACATAATTTTAATGGTTCTTTGCTATATTTGAAGACCATCAAAATCATCGACTTTGATGGACTACTATGTGGAAATAATTCTGTAGTGCCATTGGTGAAGTATTTGCTCAAGAATGCAATAGTGCTAGAAAAGTTCGTCATTGCTGCCAAGTTTAAAGGGAGTTACGTGTCTCAGGATTATGTTACACACGAGTTTCAAAGCTTTCCCAGATCCTTCCTGCACGCTTCAGTTGTCTTTTATTGTTGATAGTCTTTATGGATTGTATTGATCGCGACATACTTACCACTAATGCTTTGTGTTTGAAATTGGTTTGTAGTTGGTAGACATGGCTAGAATTGTACTCGTCAGTAGTTCTTCATGTCTAAGTAACAACGTTTTTATTCTGTGATCATCATCTGAGAAAGCTTGCTCTAAATGTTTTGTGATTTCCACTTCATATTTGTTGAATCTTTATGATGTTACTATACTTTGAAAATCTAAGGTTGAAAATCATTTCCCCAAGATATTACATCAAGATTCATCGCGACTTGTTTCTTTGGCCTATGTCACTTTTTATTGGTGGAAAAGAGACTTCAAAATATTTGTCAGTGTGGAAGTTGTTAGTACTTGTTCCTTCTGCGGCGTTAGAATACTTGCTCTCTCCCATGTTTATTTCTTTTCTAAATAAAGAATTGGAAGTCGAATGCTATGCAGGTTGTTTCCTCCGGGAGTTCTCCTCACTGTGGAAGGTGCTAACTTGGATTACACAATAGCATTAGAGTATAGTGGTCTCCTCAGAGCAGTGCGGGATGGGCTCGGATGCGTAAGTTTCATAGGTGAGCCAATTGATGGGTCAAAGTGGCTCAAACTTGGCAAACATTGCTTATATAAGTCCCTTGGCAGTCAAACAAAGAATGAAACAGAGAAAAAAAGTGCTGCTAATTAGCTCTGACCAGAGCAGCTGATTGTTAATGGATTTCCTTTGCAGCCTGAAAGTTATTGGTATGACAAGGGATCTGAACTTTGGGAAAAGGTAAATTTGTTATTGAAGTTCAGCTAATTATTCCTTGTAATCCATATTGAGAAGTAAGAATGTTAATGCAACATTGACTTCTTTTTAACACGAATGAGAGAAACCTGATAGTATTGTGAGTTCAAACCTTAATTTTACTGGGAAACTTAGTCCTCATGAAATCAATGGAACTCGAATTGCTGATAATATGTTCTTTGTATATACTACAACTAAGTTTCATACAATCGTTACTGTCCACTTTTTTAATGCCAAGCTAATAGGTACCTTCAATTTACTAGCCACAGTTTATGTATTTGCACTTGAAGTGTTCCTGTTTGTAAGTGGTGAAGCATATTGCCTCTTTTTCTGTCAATTTTATCGCTTATTGTCATGCTGCATCTCTTATGGATCTCTTCAGCAAATGTTAACTGCAACATTGATTTTTTGCTGACCCTATTACCGTTCCAATCATTTGTTGCTGGCTTGTCCTCCGAAAGTGTTGGGTGGTTTTACTGAAAATAATAAATGAAGTGCATATTTACTATAATAACCATGAGTGTTGGCATTTCAAAAAATCTTGGGAAATAATTTGGGAAATTAGTAGTTGATGTTAAGGGTAAAACAAGAAAAGAAGATTGTCTTTCTCTTGATATGTTAAATGGACAAATAAAAGTGAACATTTATTTTTAGAATGTCCAGGAAAAGTGACAAGAACTGGACGGAGTAGATCTGCATGCTTAAGCGAACGTAATATACTATACATTAGATCTGTACATTTGACTACCCAATAGTGCTTCCTTTATAATAGGTAGTACTTTTTTCTAGAATGGAGAATTTGTAGGGACTAATTGATTTTATTAAATATTCGTCGTATTTAGTCATACTTTATTGAAGGCAGAAATATAACCGATCAGATTTAGTTTCTTTATTTATTGGAAAACACTATATTCAAAGGGTTTCTCGTTTATTGATTTGCCTTGTATATATTGTATATTATGTACTTTAAATAACAGTTGTAGATTATGTAATATCATACTTATTCACTAGTATTTATGGAAGTCCCCCTATTAGTAGATTGTACACAAAGGGCTCAAGTCTCAACTTTACCAAAAGGACAACTGAACCAAGCCTAATTGAGATTATCTTATCTAAATTTGATTTAACCGGAGACTTAAAACTAAATACAATCCCCTATGAAATCCATTGCTATAAATCTGCCTAGGCTGGCAATTTATGTCCTTCTTCCCAAATTGATGAGACAATAACAAATTACGGGCAATTACCCGAACTCCTAATTAATCATCAAAATAACACATTAATACCACAAACACTCTCCTCTGTTTACACAAAATTAGTGTCAATCCACATACCAGTTGGACTCCATGGAAATGCAAAGTAAAATCACGGCGAGAGGAGACAAACTTAGTGATTTGCGCAGCCAATTCTACTTCACATAATTTCTATGTGGCGACGGAAAAACAAGTTGTGAGGATCGGTGTATTGTCTACACCATAGTCTTGGATGTTCGTTCCGGTATCACTCTATTTCAAGTTCTACGAATAACAACGAAAAGGAAACTCTTGATCTCATGGCTTCCATCAATAGAGAGCTTCTTTATTGGAGGTCTTGTGACAAAATCAGAAAATTCAGTGTAAGACTCCTTATATCTACAGGAAGGAATATGTTAAAGGTGTTGATCTATGTGGTATCTTTTGAAACTAAAATTGCTAATGTTGAAAGTTTTAAACTTTAATTGAATGTAGAGTCTATCACAGAAGTAGACTTTTCCATTTGAGTTTAAGTTTTGCGCACCGTCAGTGTACAAAATTTTTACGCCATCAAGTAAAATTTACCTGCTATTGCAGGTTACCCCTTCTTTTCATGTTTCATTCTCCCTTTTCTAAAATTAAACACTGAAGTGCACTTGTCTCTCTCCTTCAAACTCTTCATATAACTATATCTCTCTCTAAACCCTCCTCCATGGTCTCTTTCTTTGATGGTTTTTGTAATCCCGTATGCCTTTATCTTCATGTGATTGAAATAATTAATGCTATCTAAGATTTTTAATATAGATATTTATGTGATATTGTAGGTTCAAATGCTTCTCAATTAAAAAAGACAAAAAATTTGAAAATCGTTGGAAGCATGTATACTAAATTCATACAGCAGAAGAACCTCCTGAGGGCCAACAATGGTTAAGGTGTTGAGGAATTAAAGTTCACAATGTTTTGAGGTGTTAAAGAATTACTTTAACTTTTTTATAAAAAAAAAAAAAAAAAAAAAAAAATCAACGGTCCTTCTTCCTTGATTGATTACTTAATTGATTATGATGACTTAGTTCAGAAAAAAAAAATCATGAAGAATATTAGAATTTGATTTACGTTTGAAAAGGAAAATTAATACGATTTACCTTAGGAAAGAAAAAAACTGGATTTAGTTAAAGTTCAACCGGACTCTATGGGTCTCTCAATATTTTTTTCCTAAACTCGTAATTATAAAATTACCATGATTATCTTCTAATTTACCTGATGGTGTAAAATTTTTGTCCACACTGACAGTGCATAAAACTTAAACTCTTTCCATTTACACCAAAAAGCAACTAAATTCAAACACTTCTGCTTTTCTTTCAAAACACATGCTATTTCTTTCCTTTTGTAATACCCACAGCATGCATTGCTGGCATTAGGTTCCACAACTTTGCTTCAGTCCTTAAGGTCTTTCTCTATCCAAGTCCAGAAATATTTTTTCCACCAATTAAACATTTATGGTAAACAAAGTCCTTGGACACGTAACGAATTCGAGATACTATTCTCACAAAATGAGTTTCATCCTTCATTTTCATAATATAGATTCAACAATATGAATACATATTACAAAACATTTTAGAGCAAGCTTTCTTACTTGATGTTTTATGGGTCTCAAACCTCCTGCTCTGTTCATCCTCATTTGTGTAAGTTGACAGCAAGTGCTGAAGGAAAGAGCAAGCTACATTAACCAATTATTCTCCTTAGATGGAAGTTTCCAGTTCCAGTCAATGTGTTAATCGTTGATAAAATTAAAAAAGAACTGCTTAGAAAATGTTACAAAGCGGTACATGCAAACAACAAAAATTCAAAGATTCATTGAATCAGATCCATTATCTCCTCGAACAAAGTGAACATTATCCCTTGTTAAACATTTTCCTACAACTATAGAAGAGTTGACCGGAAAACTGGCTTACTGATAGAAGATTCAACTTTTTCTTTGATAAGATAAAGTTTTTAAAATTCATTTGTTATTTTCTTCTCAAAAGAAAAATAAGATAGAGTTTTTTTTATCAAGGCTAGTACCAAGAAAGTACTGCAAAGAAAAAAGATGTTACAACTGCTCCATTACATATTTAAGCTCATAAGCCATAAAGCTGTGCACCTATACCCTACAAAAGATACATGTTGTTTCACTCCTCTCCAGAACATCTTTTATTTCTTTCAACCCAAATATTCCTTATGGAAACTCATCGGATCAATTTTGATAGGGACGACATGAAGTTTCTGCCACAACAATTCAAGCTGAACAATTTTCTAGAGGAAAATAAATTGAGAGAACTAAAAGGTTCCTGTAAACGTCTTACATAAAAGTGGAAAAATAAACATGTTGTTGCAGAAAATTTAGCAAAGATAGAAGCCACAACTTTCAAGACTAAAAAGCAGATTCTGAAATCCTTAGCAGCATTCAAGTAAAATTTTTAGAATTTGAACAAAGCATTCCCCGAAGCAACTACTGTGAACACATTTAGAAATGGTGCCAAACATGATCTAGGATGGGTAAAACTAACAACGGATGGAAGTTGCAAACAAGGACAATGTGGAGCAGGTGGAATAGCAAGGAACTTGTCACGCCCCGAACCATGGCTCATAACACGCATAGCACAGCGCATGTGACCGAGCGAACCACATGGCTTGCTTTGAATCATCATGATACATAACATAAGCGGAAATATAACGTGAATGCATGATGAGCCTTTATGAAACTTAGTAAGTCATAATACTTAAATAAATACTTGTTTAAACATGAGTGAGCCAAAATGGCTATAAGACTCCAAATGTCTGACATGACATAACTGACTTGTCTAGTCTATGAAACCTCTATCATGAGTCTGACTGAAAAAATATACTTGCGGGACAAGGCCCCCCATACCTTTAGATGAAAAGCTAAATAAAGAAATACAATGTCTAAACCCCCGAATGAGATGGGGACGGATAAGCCGATACGTGCAAATCCTAATAATGAGAAGCGTCGTCACCGTAAATCCGTACCTCGCATCGTGAAATGCAGTTCCCCGGGCAATAAAGGGGGACGTCAAAGACATCGAATGTACCGGTATGTAAAGCAATCGAAATAAATAATATGGGACATGAAAAAACGCATGATAAGACCGAAACACAGTCATGAGCATGAATACATACATACACATATATAATAAAAAAGCTTGATAAAAATATCAAAAAGTAGGGAGAGCAATAACTTATAACCGATCCATGAATGGTGCTTAATGCCGCAGTAACCTCGCCCCTTGCCGGAACATGAGATTTAATAAAATATGAAAGGATCCAATCATTACGAGAGATCGTCGGGACATGGGTGGAGCGATCCTCATCCTGCTTGTTACGTAGTTTCGGGCCATAAAGCCCTCCAATTAAAGCAACTCCCAAACACATGAATATGTAACATAGTGGCACTTGTCGCCCATGGTATATCATGAATCATAACTTGCTTGTACATGGCTTTCATGAATTATAACTTGTAAATATAGTTTCCATATAAACATAATAAGAATACATGAGGAAGAATTCATGATTCATGGATTAACAGGATTCCTAATAACCGAAATGGAAGATTAGGAATACAATAACCAATATAGATACAAAATTCATGTACATAAATACGTAAATACGGCTACCAATATGTTAGGTTTAATGCCCTAGGATTTGAACTTCATGGATTTTACGAAACGGATCATGGGGAAGAACGCAGAGGTTCCCACACGTGGATGAAAGTTCTACATACCTTAACTTCCCCGAGCGTATCACAATGTCCTCCAATCCCTTCAACTTTAACCTATAGCAAGACATGTCATAGGGATTCTATGTTAGCAAGAACAATATCCATGCTTTGTTCATCTAAGCATTTTATCAAACACTTGGTGGACATGAAACTCCACAACCCTCATTAATGGTGTTTTCTTCACCATCCCCATTCTATTACTTCTAGCAAATTCTAAAATCTCAATTAGATGTAATTAACATCATTCTTCATCACCCATATGAATATAACAATTCCAAGTCAACAATCCAACAACTCTAGCATAGTTCATATGATTCTTTTCAACAAACCAATTATTATTCTCCCAAGAGTTCATCAATTCACAACTACAATTGATTAGGGAGTAGAAACATTACCTTTTTGGGTAGTCACCACGAAATCAACACCCCAAGTCCGATCTTTAGCTTAAAATGACGGCAACAACTTGTACTACACTTTATCCTTCACGAGCTTCGGATTTGGGGCCTTAAACTTGGTTGATTTCCTACTTTCTCTCTCTAGCTCTCTCTCTCTCTCACTTCCTCTCTCTCTAAATCTGAAATTTGAGGGAAATGGAGGCTGCTAGGGTTTTCATTTCCCTTAAATACTAAGGGGAAAATGGGTTGACCCAACTTGAAAATGTCCTATCTGTCTTAAAACGTCTATATCTCCCTATCCCGACGTCGCCTATGAACCCACGACCTATGGTTGGAAAGGTTTTTGCAATTATCTAAAACTTTCGTTCTTTGAGTTTTCCCAAATTCCCAATTTATGATAGGGTTATGGCCTCCCGAAGTCGGGTGACCCGAAACGTATATACGGACAAGATACGGTCACTGTTACGGTCCCAACACGAGATACGGCCGTATCTTGGTACCGTATCTGGTGAAAATTTCCGTGAGGTTCTGGAAATTTTTGACGTGTTACGCCCACTGTTACGGTCCCGTAACTCATGTTACGGCCCGTAACGTCACCGTTACGCCGGGCAAAATTTCCACGAATAGGCTTCAGTAAAATGGGCATAACTTTTTGCACAGATGTCCGTTTGACCCCCGTAAGATACCGTTGCAAAGCTATTTCAAAGGGCTACAACTTTCATTGAAGAAGTTTTCTCAAATTCCCAACGGATTTTCACTAAAGTTGACTGGAAGGCAGACGTATCGAAAACTTAGCCGATTCTATAGGATTTCAAGTGCCTTACTATTAGCCATATTGAGACGATCATATCTCCTGCTCCGATCTCTGATTGGCTTGGTCCTTATATCGTTAGAAAGGTATTTCTGCATACTACAACTTCATTGATAGTACCTTCCCAAATTCCAAACCGATCAAGGAGTTATCGCTGCCCGAAATAGGCCCATGAACCATTTTCGCAAAACGTCAAACCTTAAATGTTTCCACTAGAACTCTAATGATATGAGCTTAGACATAGTTCCAAGATGCGGGGTGTTACAATATCCCCCTTGGGATCATTCGTCCTCGAATGATGGGTCATGGTTAAGAATATGGTTGGACATGGCTTGACTACATAAACATGAAGGAAACATAACATGAAACATGGAGACCGAACTAACATAACATGGTTATATGAAAACATGAATACCGAGGCATGAACATGGGCATCGGATAGATGACATGAGCGTGGAACATGAGACATAATATGACATGGGGCATGAAAACCGATATGACATAGTTTCATGAAAACATCGCCCGAACATGAGACATGAATAGCGAAGACATGAACATGAACTTGAACGTGAAACGAGAGGCATGAATACATAAGGACATGACATGAATACTAAAAGTATTTACCTTGAAGTTTATTTGCACACGCTTCTTCAAACAAGTAGGGATATCCGGATTTCATGTCTTCTTCGGGCTCCCGTGTAGCCTCTTCAACCTTCTATCTCCTCCATAAGACTTTTCTCGAGGCTACTTCCTTAGTTCTCAACTTGCGAACTTGACGGTCAAGAATGGCTACGGGGATCTCTTCATAAGTCAAACCATCCTTAATCGTTATAGTATCAGAACAACCAACCATGGGTCTCCTACACATTTCCTCAACATGGACACATGAAATACGGGATGTACGACACCAAGTCTTGTGTGCAACTCAAGTTCATAAGCCACTAGACCGACCTTTCGTAGAATTCGTAAGGTCCAATATATCTAGGACTTAGCTTCCTTTCTTTCCAAATCTCATAACACCTTTCATAGGTGAGACTTTAAAAACACCCAATCATCAACCGAAAATTCTAAATCCCTTCGTCTCGCATCCGTATAAGACTTATGGCGACTTTGAGCCGTTTTTAAACGCTCCCCGTATTAACTTGACTTTCTCCATAGCCCTCGATAAACCAAATCGGTCCTAACAACTCGCTTCACCTACCTCGAACCAACCAATTGGTGATCCGCACCTTCGCCTAGAGCTTCAAATGGTGCCATCCCAATGCTAGCATGATAATCACATTATAGAGAACTCGATAAGAGGCAAGTGATCATCCCAATTACCTTTGAAATCCAAGGCACATGCTCTCAACATATCCTCCAGAAGTCCGAATAGTACGCTGCTCCGCCGGCCATCTCGTTTGTGGATGAAAGGCAGAGGTTCACCTTGGTACCTAATCCTTTCGAAAGGATTTCCGGATGTTCGCCGTGAACCGAGCACCACGATGCCCGAAATAATGGACACCGGTGTCCCATGCAATCCGACGATCTCATTAACGTACGATGGCATAATCTTCCCGAATCCGTAGTTTTACGGGCAAAAAGTGTGCCGACTTAGTAAGCCGGTCAACGATCACCCAAATAGAGTCATGTCTCTAGGAACGAGGTAAACTACGATACAAAAATCCATATGATCATTTCCCATTTCCGCACAGAATATCAATATTTAGCCAAGCCACCGTAGCCTCCGGTGTTCGACACCGCCGACAGTTATTGAAGCACTTAGCTACAAAATCTGCCACATCCTCTTCATATCGTTCCACCAAAAGAAATCTCCTTGAGATCATGATACATCTTAGTGGAACACGAAGTGAATAGAATACTTGGAGTTGTGAGCTTCGACATGATTCGCTCTCCGAGTCCATCTACATCCGGGAACACATAATTAGGTACCTCAAGGTACCATCATCTCCCCCTCGTTCAAAAGTCGTTGTCTTATGCTTGTGAATCCCCTCCTTTGCAATAAATAGGGATCGCTAAATTGTTTCTCCTTGACTTCAACGACTAAAGAGGAAAGAGCACTATTCGAACAACCACACCACCATCTTTCCAAAAAGTCGAACTCCAAGATTGGCCAAACGGTGAAGTTCCTTTGTCATAACTCTCTTATTCACGTTCACGTGGCCTAAACTTCCCCATGGAATGCCGACTAAGAGCATCACCTACAACATTCGCTTTCCCCGGATGATAAAGAATATCCACATCATAATCTTTAAGCAATTCAAGCCATCTTCTTTGCCTAAGATTCGACTCCCTCTCGTTTGAAGATATCTCAGTTTTTTATGATCTCGTAAAAATATCAACATGCACTCCATACAAATAATGACGCCATATCTTAAGTGCAAAAACTACCGCCAACTCTAAGTCATGAGTCGGATAATTCTTTTCGTGAACCTTGAGCGACGAGATGCATAAGCTACAACCTTACCATGCCGAATTAAAACACATCCGAGACCGACTCCCGAAGCATCACAATAAACCATAAATCCTTCGGTTCCTTCCGTAAAGTCAAAAGCGGAGCGAAGTCAATCTCTTTTTCAATTCCTCAAAGCTTCGCTCACAAGCATCCGACCATTGGAACTTAACTTTCTTCCGAGTCGGCCTTAGTCAACGGAGCGAGAGATAGAAGAAAATCCTAACAAAGCGTCGATAATAACCTTTCGCCGTACCCAAGAAACTTCTTATATCGTAAACGAATCTGGGCCAACTCTTTACGGCGTCAATCTTTTGAGAATCAACTTTAACACCTTCACCCGAGATCACATGGCCCAAGAATGCCACCGATTTAAGCCAAAACTCACACTTTTGAGAATTTTGCAAAAAGCTCACGATCTCTAAGAGTCGCAACAATATACCGAGACATTCGCATGATCGACCTCATTACGAGAATACACCAAAATATCATCAATGAAGACAATGACGAATAAATCGAGATAAGGCTTGAAGACCCTATTCATAAGATCCATGAAAGACAATTTGTCAACCCAAATGACATAACAAGAAATTCAAAATGGCCATAGCGAGTCCCGAAAGCCGTTTAGTCAATATCAACTTCCTTAACCTTCAACCGATGATATGTTCGAGGTCAATTTGGAATAACATCATTTATTGGTCAAATAAATCATCAATTCTAGGAAGAGAGGGTTTAATGGTGACCTTGTTCACCGATTTGTCTATACACATACGTATAACCATCCTTCTTTCGGACAAATAAGACCGTGCACCCTAAACACTAGTGCCTAATAAACCCCTTATCAAGTAGATCTTTCAACCCGGGCCTTTAACTCTTTTAACTTCACTAGCCATTTATGGCGGAATAGATATCTACCGAGTATCGTAGAGTAAATCAATTCCAAACTCAATCTCCCCGTCAGGGACTTTATCTTCGGAAAGACCTCTCGAAATTCATTTACGACCGAGACGGACCGAGATTATTTTTGAATCCTTAACTCGAACTAGGTGATAGATATAACCCTTGGAAATCATTTTTCTGGCTTTTAGGTAAGAAATGAATCTACCCCCGGGTACCCCGAATTACCCTTCCATTCTATGACTGGCTCGTTAGGAAACTCGAATCTTACCACCTTAGTTCTACAACATACTGTGGCATAACATGAAGCCAACCAATCCATACCCATGATCACATCGAAGTCTACCATTTCTAATTCCGCTAAATCGACCGTTGTTCTGCAAAATAGATTAGGATTGGGGCAACCCCTATACATACGTCTAACTATGATCGATTCCCCAACACAAAGGCGGACCTCAAAGGGTTCATACAATTTTTCAAAGTTCAAACCCAAATTTCTTAGCAACAAATGGGGTCACATAAGATAAAGTGGATCCCCGGGTCAATAAGGGCATATACGTCGAAAGTGAAAACTCGTTAGAGTACTTAGTAACAACATCTCGCACGAGCTCGTATCCCGACGGCTTCACATATTCTTCTTGTTGTGTTTCCGACGGAAAACCCCCGCCGGGCCCGATTGTTACGAGGACCATTTTATTGCGTCACATTACCTCCGACCCTCGTCCCGCCGACTCTTTCGAAATGGCCCTTCGACCGCAACCATAGCACGCATTTGTACCCACACGACAATCACCTAAGTGTCTCTTTTACACTTCCTACAAAGAGCGGAATGGTATAAGCCGACCGACCCACACTAGCCCGAGAATAAGAATTCGATGGTCTAAAGTTTCGGCTTGTCATTTTACTCAAATTAGAGAGGGCCCAAACATTGGAGCCGTCCCGCCGACTGTTCTTAAAGAATCTCCCCGTTCGTTCCCGCCGAAGACTTGACCCTCTTGTTGAACTCCTTGTCTTTCTCTTTTTTGTAAGGCTTCTTCCTCCTTTGCCTTTGTCTCATGTACAAAAGCAACCATAAATTTTCCCATTCGTGCAACAATATTGGCTCCGTCATACAAACGGGAATCAAGACCTCCAAAGAATCTTCTCACTCTTGCCCTCATATCGGGTAACATGTGTGGAGCATGTTTAGCGGACTAACGAACTCAAATAGTAATCTTGAACGACTTGCCATTTTGTTTGAGTTTCAGAATTGCGCACCTTAGCCTCTACGAATTCTACGGCGTAAGTGGTCTGGGAATGCACTAGCAAATTCATCCCACGTAGCATCGGTATCCTCGCCTCGGGATAATTCCCAAGATTCATACCAAGTGTTAGCAATGCCATTTCATTTCCAAAAGTAGCAGCTTTTTCTAAAATCGCCATAACACGAAGATCTGAGAGCATCGATGTAGTCTCTTCATCCTTCTTCGTCCCGTGAAACTCATTAGAAAATCCTTAGTCTTAGAAGACTCCCCATATCTCTCCTCGAACTCGACCCTTCCCTCGTTAGGCTGGTCACTTTCTTTGTGAGCATGTTGATAGCACTCCTAACATCTCCATCCCAAGCACCCCAGAGGTGCCGGTTTATCTTCATCTTCGAGCTTGAAATGATTAATGCTCTCTTGTAAGTTCTTTTGTAAGGCATTTTCTGAAAACACGTACACGCATAATTAGGTTCATCCTACAAATAATGCTCTAAACTCAATCTAGAATATGAAGAAATGAACAATCCTAAATGTCTTGAAAATCGTTTATATGTGTGGGGCCCTCACACATATAAAAGAGCAGAAGAACCTTTCTGACTCCCTAAAGACTCTTGAATGGTTAAGGTGTCACGCCCCGAACCATGGCTTTGGACGTAACAGTTCACAATGTTTTGAGTGTTGAGCGAACCACATGGCTTATTTGAATCATCAAACATAACATAAGCGGAAATATAACGTGAATGCATGATGAGTCCTTTTGAAACTTGATTGATTAATACTTAAATAAATACTGTTTAAACATGAGTGAGCCAAAATGGCTATAAGACTCCAAATGTCGACATGACATAGAATTTGATTTACGTTTGAAAAGAAAAATATAATACGGGACAAGGCTACAGATACCTTTAGATGAAAAGCTAAATAAAGAAATGATTGTTAAACCACAACCAGGACTCTATGGGATCGTCAAATCCTAATTTTTCGTCTCTAAATTCGTAATTATAAAAGGGGACGATTACCATGATGTATCTTCTAAATAAATAATATGGGACATGAAAAAGCATGTAAGATTTTTGTCCACTGGTCATGAGCATGAATACATACATACACATATATAATAAAAGCTTGATAAAAATATCAAAAAGTAGGGAGAGCAATAACTTATAACCGATCCATGGTCGGGCTTTCTTCCCGCCCGTAACACATGCTAGTTCCTTGCCGGGAACATGAGATTTAATAAAATATGAAAGGATCAATCATTACGAGAGATCGTCTGGACATGGGTGGAATCCTCGTCTACTTTGCTTTCGGGCTATCGAAGCCCTCTCGGTAATTAAAGCAACTCCCAAACACATGAATATTTAGTGGCACTTCCACCATGGTATATCATGAATCATAACTTGCTTGTACATGGCTTTCATGAATTATAACTTGTAAATATAGTTTCATATAAACATAATAAGAATACATGAGGAAGAATTCATAATTCATGGATTAAGCTAGGATTCCTCATAACGAAATGGAAGATTAGGAATACAATAACCAATATAGATACAAAATTCATGTACATAAATACGTAAATACGGGCTACCAATATGTTAGGTTTAATGCCAATTTGAACTTCATGGATTTTACGAAACGGATCATGGGGAAGAACGTGATTCCCACATGTGGATGGAAGTTCTACATACCTTAACTTCCTGCTTTTGCTATCACAATGTCCTCCAATCCTTCAACTTGTGTATAGCAGTACATGTCATAGGGATTCTATGTTAGCAACAATATCCATGCTTTGTTCATCTATTTTATCAAACACTTGGTGGACATGAAACTCCACAACCCTCATTAATGGTGTTTTCTTCACCAAATCCCCATTCTATTACTTCTAGCAAAATTCTAAAATCTCAATTAGATGTAATTAACATCATTCTTCATCACCCATATGAATATAACAATTCCAAGTCAACAATCCAACAACAAGCAAGTTCATATGATTCTTTTCAACAAACCAATTATTATTCTCCCAAGAGTTCATCAATTCACAACTACAATTGATTAGGGAGTAGAAACATTACCTTTTTGGGTAGTCACCACGAAATCAACACCCCCAAGTCCGATCTTTAGTTTAAAATGACGGCAACAACTTTTTTTTTTTATCCTTCACGAGCTTCGGGATTTGGGCCTTAAACTTGGTTGATTTCCTACTTTCTCTCTCTAGCTCTCTCTCTCTCACTTCCTCTCTCTAAAAATCTGAAATTTGAGGGAAATGGAGGCTGCTAGGGTTTTCATTTCCCTTAAATACTAAGGGAAAATGGGTTGACCCAACTTGAAAATGGGTTGAGACCTATCTGTCTTAAAACTGCGTCTATATCTCCCTATCCCGACGTCGCATGAACCCACGACCATGGTTGGAAAGGTTTTTCAATTATCTAAAACTTTCGTTCTTTGAGTTTTCCCAAATTCCCAATTTATGATAGGGTTATGGCCTCTCTCAGGTGACCCGAAACGTATATACGGACCAAGATACGGTCACTGTTACGGTCCCGTAACACGAGATACGGACCGTATCTTGGTACCGTATCTTGGTGAAAATTTCCAGTGAGGTTCTGGAAATTTTTGACGTGTTACGGCCCACTGTTACGGTCCCGTAACTCATGTTACGGCCCGTAACGTCACCGTTACGCCGGGCAAAATTTCCAAATAGGCTTCAGTAAAATGGGCATAACTTTTTGCACAGATGTCCGTTTGACCCCCGTAAGATACCGTTGGAAAGCTATTTCAAAGGGCTACAACTTTCATTGAGGAAGTTTTCTCAAATTCCCAACGGATTTTCACTAAAGTTGACTGGAAGGCAGACGTATCGAAAACTTAGCCGATTCTACGAGATTTCAAGTGCCTTACTATTAGCCATATTGAGACGATCATATCTCCTTGCTCCGATCTCTGATTGGCTTGGTCCTTATATCGTTAGAAAGGTATTTCTACATACTACAACTTCATTGATAGTACATTTCCCAAATTCAAACCGATCAAGGAGTTATCGCTGCCCGAAATAGGCCCATGAACCATTTTCGCAAAACGTCAAACCTTAAATGTTTCCACTAGAACTCTAATGATATGAGCTTAGACATAGTTCCAAGATGCGGGGTGTTACAGAACTCTTCTGGTGATATGATCATGGCATATGCAGTCCCACTAGGGCATGGACCAAAAAATACGGCTGAAGCATTTGTTCTTTGTTATGGGCTTAAATGGTATCTTGAACACGGCATTAGAAAGATTTGGTGGAAGACGGCTCTTCACTTATTGTGAATGCTGGAAGGGAGAAGCCTGGTAGCTGTTCATTTGAATGTAGAAATGAACACATGAAGCTTTAACTCACTATCAAGAGAAGCTAGAGGGTATTTACTAGGGTAGACAAGTGGCAGCTACCTTCATTCAGAATTCGAAAGAAAGCCCAAAACTTACCTTCAATAATGTAACAAGATAAACTTCCCTGCTAGATTTTTTCCAGAGCTCGCATGTTAAGGAAACAATTTAGGGGGAGCAAGTCTCCATAAGTTAGAAGCTATTGTTCTAAAGCTCATCAAGTACTTAGGCTAGTTATGTTTCACATCGTAAAACTTCTTTTGCTTCCATTCCTCCTATACTGAAACACTCTTTTTGCTTATATTTAGAGGCTTATCACCTACCCTTTGTCAATGATTGAACCTTCTCAATCTTCTCTTTACTTGAGGATTGAACCGGTTCACTTCTCACATTCCTTTGCAGAGGTAAGGCAGTCATCTTTGTAACCTTTTATCATTTTCGATGAAGAATGCCACTAAGGTGGTTTAAACTTCAAAATAAAAAAAAATAAAAAAAATTAAGAGCTTTTCCCTAAGTATGTTGATATATGTTTTTGTTTTCCGCTAATAGTTGTTTGACATTGATAACATGAAGTAACAAAAATAAAGATCTAAAGGAAACTTACTCTTGGTTCGTGATTGTCCCAATCAACGACCAATGTCTCAAGATCCGATGAAACTGCTCTAAGGCTACGTTAAGTTTTAAGAATTTCTGGCTTGATGGTTGAAACCGCCACCCTTTCAACTCCAGAATGGACAGGCACTTATAAACAAAATAGACAAACCAGAATATGTTAAAACAAGGAAATATGATATACTTAATAAATGAGATGCAAATTGTTGAATAATTCATAAAATTTAGCTTGGACTATACGACTGTGTTGGCCACATCAAAGTGTTTGTGGTTAGTTTGAAAATCCAAAGACGGACCTTTAAACACTTGGGAAACACCATCAACAAAACTTAAAAGTATGATGAATGTAAACCAAACCCAAGTTTACATGTTGTCCCATCCATTGCAAACTCTTCATTCTCACCGTTAATCATCCCAAATTTTGTTCAAAAGTCTTGTTTCGATCTCCTGCCACTTAACAACCATATTGTCCATGACTCATGAGAATATAATGCTTTAGTACTTACCAACTTAGTTATCAGATTCTCCAAAGTAATGGCACTGATAACTTTACTAAACAGATGAATTTAATAGCTAAAAAGTCTGGAAAAAAAAATGAATTTGAGATAGTGAAGAGTGTGAATAAACCTCGATGCAGCATGAACCAAATTCGAGATTCTCGACATGGGCAACACTGTGAAGAAGTCCCTTCAAATTTAGTTAGCCGTTAAGCTCGAGAATTAAATCAAGGACTGCAGTGACAAGTGAAGCCACATTTGTCTGTGCGATGCGTATCTCACTGAAGAAACCCAAAGCTTCAACTTCTGAATATAGGGGGCTAATATTTCAAACCCATGATTGCAGCTGTGTTGTATGGTCAATCCTCTCAGCTTCACAGAGCTTATTTCCAAACGATGTATGCCCGTAACATTATATAGTTCCAAGCACTCCAAGTTAGGACAGCTAGATAATATCTTTTCGATGACACCATCGGTCAATTCCACGTCACCAATTGAAAGAGAAACAAGATTACTCCAACTAAAACTACCGGTAGGGTTTAACTGACAGTTACCTATAGAGTTATGAAATACGTAAACAAAATAACCTAGGTGTGTTCAACTAACAATGACGGGACACGAAACAAAATAACCTTAGCTCACTTCATCTTGGTCAGGACTTCTAACTTATGTAAGCCAAATTGAACCCTATGAAAATTTAATAAAACATTTAGGGTCTGTTTGGAAAGCCACCTGCTAATTGGAATTGGTGGTAGTAATTACACATTTTAGTAATTATACGATATTGTAATTACATGATCCTGTTTTTTTGTCATAACGTAATTACGGATAATTATAAGCGTCTTATTTGGTTGCACAAGTGTAATTACAAGCTTCGTTGTTTGGTTGCAAATTACGCGATTAGTTTAATTTAAAAATAAAATTTAATTATCAAAAATCAAAATTGATATTTAAAAATATGTGCCTTTATAAATGACATTAAATTAGAATTTAACAACACGTTGTTTATTGAAAATATATTAATTAATAATCATATATTTGTAACTAATATTATAAATATTAATTGATATACATTTTTAAATTAATAATATTTTAGTTTTAATTAATTATAAAAATTAAAAGCAGACTTTTTTGTGAGAAGATCATGGGTTGGATATTTGACAAGAATATTAATATTATAAATATAATGCTATAACATCATTCAAATGTTTGACAAGAAAAAAATCTATCAACTGTAAATGAAAAATAAACATCTGATGTGACATAACAAGTCAATGTCTTAAAACAAATAAATTAAAGGGAAAATGCATAAAAACACCCTCAAACTTGTCCCAAATATCGGTACACACTTATATTTGTGGGACTATTTTAAATAGGAATATATACACCATTAAAATGACATACCCAGATCTTTATAGTGCAGTGAGTTTCACACGCCTATTTTATTTTATTTTTCACTTTTTTTAATCCTTCCTCCCTTTCTTTCGTCCTTTCCCCACTCTTTCTTCTTCCTCCATCTCCTTCAAACCCTACAAAACATTATAACCTCATCTTATTATTTTTTCTAACAACATCGAAAAGAAAAAGAACAATTAACAACTAATCTCTTAAAAGTTCAACTAAATAGTGGGTCCATCTATCATCTTCTTTCTCGGCTGGCATGGCTGGTGGAGATAACCCATTTGAAGACCTCATAAAAATCATAAATTTGCACACGCTAATGATATATGTAACATCTGAGATGTCAATCATCTTAATTTTTCCTTTCAATCTCCCATAATTTGATTTTAGTGATAAGCTGGGTAGCACAAATTAGATTAAGTTTTGATGATGAAATTTAAGAGCAAACTATCCACTTAGTTATGCTTTATATTATATTATTATAACATATTAGATCTTGAGAAATGATGCGGAAGGTGCTCGGAATTATGCAGAGTTGAAGAAATTGAGAGGGTTCCTTTTGTTGTGTGTTTTTTTGGGAGAGAGTTTGAAGGTCTTGGAAATGAAAAAGAATATTGCAGGTGAAAAGAATGAAAAAAGGAGAAGAGAAAAGTTGCTGGAGGGACGGCCAACTATGTGTTTGCCATGGCTGAACGACGAAGGTGAAACAGATGGGAAGGGGTTAAAGAGAGGAAATATTCAATCAAATTAATTAATATAGTGTTCATTTCAATTAAGAATTGACATTTGTACACATCAGTCAATTTTGACTATTTTTTGCTTCACACGCTCCTATAAAAGAGTGAGCACCCTTGCTGTGTCACATCATCACTCAAGGATATATATATATATATATATATATATATATATATATATATATATATATATATATATATATATATATATATATGTGTTTTAAAATAGTCTTGGTGGGGGGGGGGTCATAGGACCCCGCAGAGTATATGTGTGCCACTAGTATTTTGGGACAAGTTTGAGGGGGTTTTTATGCCTTTTCCCTAAATTAAAACCGAAAATATAAAATAAATTCAAAATTCAAAAGAAAATGTTTAACATAATACTCTTATGTCAAAATTCCAACATTACATAAGTAAGTTCCAATGTAACTTAAATAAATATAATTCAAAAGAAAAGAAAAATATAAGTCTATAATCTCGTTCACAACGAATATCTACTTTAATAACATCACTCATTATATGCTACGTTTGTTAATGACCCATTCTTTCTAATATTAAGAGGTGTAGTTTCAAAAATTAGAATAATAACACAATTATGCTAAATAAATAAATAAAAAAAACGAGCAATTACATAGATAATACACTGGTCCTCACAACTTCTTTATCACCGTCGAGCAACACAGGGAGTATGTGAATTAGAATTGAGTCGGGCAAATCACTGATTCGGTCCATGATGTAGAACATTCAATTGCGGTTTGGTAAAGTTGAAATTTGAGTTATGAAATGAACAACCAAGAATGACTGTCGACACCAAGTAGAAAACCCTAGGTCAGTTCAGCTAAAGGCTTAGACCAACTTGGGCAGGATGTACCCAAATTGAACCCTATGGGGGGGGGGAAAAGTACCCCCTCCGTCCCACTTGAAGTCTCTTAGAGCCTATTTGGCTTAGCTGATTTAAAATAGCTAATAAGCATTTTTTAGTGCTGAAATTGATTTAACAAATAAACAATTACGTGTTTGGACAAAAGTGTTGAAACTAATAATAAGCAGTTGAAGTGTTTGGTAAAAAAGTGCTGATAAGCAATTTTTTTTGTGTTAACATGATTTAAATTCCCTTGAAGCTGTTTATAATAATAGAACATGATTATTACAATATTTCAAATTCCAGATTGATAGTTGTCCTCTTCAAATAATTCATAAAAATAAAATAAAAAATTGTTTGATTCAAATACAAAATGATTTATGTCTCAATTTAGGTTTAGTTCAAAATTGATTAGATAGTATTATTCTTAATAAATATTAAATTAAAGGGTTTCATGTTTTCAGTTTACTTCTTTTTTGAATTCTCATATTTTGTATTTATCAATAATATTTATTTTTATGATTTGATTAGCTTTTGAAACCAACAACGAATCTCCTAGAATGTAGAGGAATGGGATCGAATTCCATAATTTGTAAAACCTACAAATCGCGTGTACCATTCACGTCCAGTTGGTAGAAGGGAATTGGTAGCAAGTTGGAGAACCAAAAATTTAAAAATTAGAAAATACCTCGTAACGTAGCTTTATGTAATATGCAGATCAAAAACATAACAGAGAATTTTCTCACCCAAATAATACCAAGGAGAATTTGTAGAATAAAATTGTTGATGTTGAAGAGGTTATAGAAGTCATAGATTAAAAGAATTGGTGAAGGAGTAAAATCATGGGGAGGGTTCGAATTTTGTTTTTAAAAAAGGTGTTTTAGGAATTATTCAACATAATTAGGGATAGAATAGTAAAATCATTGGTCAAAGTAAAAGTGCTTAAAGCTAAAATATTATAAGTTGGAGGTGACCAACTTATGGCTTATGACTTATTTTTGCTTATAAGCACTTGGCTTATAAGCACTTTTAATATTTACCAAACGCATAGATAAGCTAAAAATTGCTTATAAGCTAGTTTGATCAACTTATAAACTTAGTTAAACACCCTCTTACTCTCTTTTTTAGTCTGTCCTAAAAAAAAAGTGGTTCTTTCTATATTTAGTAAGTTTTTCAATTCCAAGACAAGTATAAGACCACAAGATTTAAAAGACTCACTTTATTTCTTAAACTTCGTATCGAGTCAAACTAAGACACTTAAATTGGGAGGGAAGGAGTGCTTTTTTTTAAACTTATGGTCTAAACCAAGTCATAAATTTTTGTGTAGTCGTAAATCATTTCATTAAGGTTAAAAAAGAAAGTTTTAAGTTAAATTATTTCTAAATATAGAAATGTATTATTCTTTTTGGGACAACTAATAAGGAAAGTGTATCACATAGATTGGACAGAGACAGTAGTATATTTAAATTAAGTTTTCTTAATTCTAATTAATCATCACTTAATTGTTTTAGTCTTCTAGATATACTTGATCTTCGTGTGTTAGTATTTAACTTCTTTTTTTTTTCTTTCTTTTAATTAGAATTAGAAAAACAAAACAAAAAATAATTTTCTTAATCCTAATTAATCATCACATACTAGTTTTAGAAAGTCTTAACTTTTTTTGTCATGCTATCTTTTGAGCCAAGGATCTTTCGAAAACAGTCTCCCTACCTCCCAAGTAGGGGTGCTCACGGTTCGGTTTGGATCGGTTTTTATTTAAAAAATAATCAAACCAATTAAGTCGGTTATTCAAATTTTCAAACCAAACCAAACTATATCAATTTTTACTATTCGGTTTTTGTCGGATTTTATCGGTTTTTTCAGTTTTTATCTATTTTTTCGATTTTTGTTGGTATTTTAAAATACAATGTAGTCACTATCTGAAACCAAACTCATCTGAAATAGAAAACTGGATATTGCCACAAAAGTTTGTCACACCTTTACTAGTTATTACCTTTGTAAAAATAAAAACTTGCCACATCTTTACTATGGAAACATGCCAAAGTAGTAATAGTACTAGTGACTCACTGGTCTATAGATATAATACTCCTTGCCAGAGCTTGCTATAGACATGGAAATATGCTAAAGTAATTTGTTCAAAAGCATGGTCGAAGAGTATAGAAACATAATATAAATTGTAATTTTTCCATAAATAATTTAAAATACGCACACATATATATACAAATATAATTTTTAAAATATGTATATATAAAGTCGGTTTGGTTCGATTTTTTCATTTTATTTTTTATACTTGAAACCAAAACCAAATCAAATAAATGTCGGTTTTTTTTTTCGGTTTGGTTTGGTTTGTTTATCTGTTTGGTTCAGTTTTTCGATTTTTCGTGTTCAGCCCTACTCCCAAGGTAGGTAAGGTCTGCTTACACTAAGTCTATCGAACGGGACGGGACGGGACGACACAAGACTGTTTTGACTAGACAGGACATGTTGCGGGACAAAAAAGAAAAAAAAAAGGAGGGATCCAATGGGGACAGGGACGGGGTGGGATTTTGGGGGAGGTCCACACCGTCCGGCTATATAGTGGATAGAACGGGACGGGGCGGGTTGGGTCAAACGGGTTTGAGGGGATTTTTTTGTTTTGTTTTTTTTTTTTTAATAAACTTCAAACTTAATAATTAAATGTAAATTTTTTAGATTTATATTTAGTTATAACTTAAATTAACATATATCTTTTATAAACTTCAAACTTATTTAGTTATTACTTAATATATATATTTATAACTTATAACTTTAAGATCTTTAAGTTTATTTCGCAACGACTATTTTTTTGAACTTATTAGTTAATATTAGATATAATTTAAGTCTTTATAAAAATATAAAGACTTGTATTTTTTTAGTATTTACAAGAAGAAAAATAATTTCAAGTAAGAAATCAAGCCTTTATAAATACTTTAAAAAAAAATTCAATTAATTTCAAACTGGGACGGAATCGGGTCGTACCGGGATGGGAGCGGGTTCGAGAGGAATTTTCCCCATGTTATGACCCATCCCTCTACCGCTACCCCCTAAATCCCAATCCCCACTATTTCTAATGGGTTCGAGACGGACCGGGTCGACCTGTCTCGATTGATAGCGTTAGCGTACACTCTACCCTCCCGAGACCCTACTTGTGGAATTACATTGGGTATGTTGTTGTTGTTGTTGTATACTAGTTTTAGAAAGAAAAAAAATTATTTTCCTAATGAAAGGAGTACTATTAGATCAAAAGTCCAACCAACAGCAAAGTTGCTCAATTTCAATAATATAAGAATAAATTTGAATGTTTCACGCTTTGGGGATGATTAATAAGAATAAATTTGGATGCTATTGCACCCAGCTTGGGATGTCAAAGATGTCCCAAAAGTTGATGGCCTGCTCAACCCGTCCAAAATTTTATGGGTTCGGCTCAAGATAATTTCATATTAGATTCGATTTTAGTTGGGCAATTTGCAGGATTGCCCTTCGATGGGGTGGTCTTTAATTTTTGCCCCTCAAATTGGTTAATTTTTTCCCCTCAAATTGGTAGTCTTTAAGTTTTGCTCTTCGCATAAAACCCATGGGTTTCGGGTTCGAACCCTCGCTCAGTCAAAAAATTTTCTTAAAAAAAAATCGTAAGCCAAAGTTTGGTAGCAAAAATATGTCAATTAGGGCAAAAGTGGTTAGCCTTAATGCAAAAGTGTGTCTCATGCGGCTGACTTTGCCTTAAGCATAACTAAAAGTATGCCAGAAAAGGCAAACTTTAGTTATGCTTAAGCCAAAGTCTGCTGCATAAGGCATACTTTTTGTAAAGCATTGCCTTGTGATTTTTTTTTTTTTTGAGTGATCGGGGTTCAAACCCAGAATATTGGGGTATTTTCGGCTACCTTTTTAAGTGAAGGACAAAAATTAAAAACCAGCAATTTGAGGGACAAAAATTAAAGACCACCCAAAAGAAGGATATTCTGCGCAGAAAGATGATTTTAGTTCAACTCAACATAAACCATTTTAAAGTGATCTCCAACTTATTTCAATACCAGCCCAATTCTAGCTCATTTTTTAGAATTTACTTTAATTTGAGTTTATTGCTTGAGATATACTTTATTTTTTATTATGTATTCACTTTTTTGTAACATATATATCATAAGTGTGGGGTGTGTTTGATATATGTGGAAAAATATTCATTTTTTTGTGCGTATTGGCCTTCTTTTGGGGTGGTCTTTAATTTTTGTCCCTCAAATTGGTGTCTTTAATTTTTGTCCTTCACCTAATATTCCGAGGTTCTGGGTTCGAATCCCAGCTCCGTAAAAAAAAGAAGGAATTTCGCAAGGCAGAGGTTTGAATTCGCAAGGTAGAATTTTGCCTTAAGGCAGAGTTTTGAAGGTAAAATTTTGCCTTGCGATTTCAAACCCGAAACCAAGAAGTTCTAATGAAGGGTAAAAATTAAAAACCACCAATTTAATGGGCAAAAATTAAAGACCACTCCAAAATAAGGGCATTCCTGCGAATTGCCCAAAAATATTTTTTCAAAAAAATGATTTTTCATGAAATTAGGTCGAGTTGGGTGAGTCATGACCCAACCCATTTTTAGCCCATTTCAGCGCAAATAAGTTTTGACAATCTTAGCCCAACCCATTAATTGGCTCAGCCTATTTTGACTTACCCAATTTCAACCCAACCCGCTCATTTGACGCCGCTACACCCAGCCATTAATTGCTCTCGAAGAAAATTCCTGACCCACAAATTTTTCTAGATCGTATAAGCATGAGAATTTTCAAGTATATATCATTTGATGCTAGTGTTGTCTTTTCAGTGTTATCATAGTTCATCGTACTCTTTCCAGTTTCCACGATAGCGTGATTATCTAATAATCTTTTTGTTTTTCTAAGGTACATCAATAGTCAACTCATTATATTCATATGCATAATCATCTAATAATCTTTTTGTTATTCAAGGTACATCGATAGTCAACTCATTAAATTCATATGCATAATCGCAAACTCTTCAATTTACGGTACATTTCTGTACACTTAATAACCCTCCTAATTTTGTAGGTTATAAAATTATAGTTCATTTGTTGTTGTCACAACAAATAATCGATTTGAATCTTTTCGGCCCCCAAGCCTAATGCTTTAATTCTCTTTTGGACATGCATGCTTAGATCACATTTCTGAAGCTTTAAAAAGGAAAATTACAGGCAAAGGAATAAGATCATACATAAATATCCTGCTCGTGTAATTGGTCGTGTTACTAAAGCCACTTACAACAGACAAAAACATAGAGAGGATCCACCTGATCACTTGAAACACAATCATATTAAAAAGGACCATGATAAGGAAATGTGAAAAAATATGTCTACTTCACAACCTCCCTTCATACATGAATGCCTCATGTACACAAATAGCTTTCTACCTGTGTGAGAAGCATAGAGATCTTTAAACTTCTATCACGAGTGACTGGTTACTATTGCGAGTCCGGACTGGACTAAAATCGCTGAATCACTTGCAAGTGTCCAATGGTACACGATGGACACTCTCCTCGAACAGATCATACTTGTTCAAGATTAAAACGAGGCACAATACATAAACAAAACCTTTAACTTGGCGCGAGTTGGCAACTATGACCTTAAACTTTGCTAGTGCATAAGTAGGCACTTAAACTTGCCAAAAGTTAGAACATATAAACACAAATGCTGATGTGACGCTGACGTGGCATTGACATAACACTGAACAAAATTATATGCCACGTCAGCGCCACGTCAGCATTTGTGTTTACATGTTCGACTTTTGGCAAGTTTAAGTGCCTACTTGTGCACTAGCAAAGTTTAAGGTCATAGTTGCCAGCTCGCGCCAAGTTAAAGGGCTTGTTTATGTGTTTTGCCTTAAAACAAATAGTGTTTCTTTGGACAAGAGGCATCTGACCATTGTTTCAAAGAATTCTTTGATATGCATCCTCTTGTTCTGAAGTAGTGTGCTGGTACTGTTTTCCTCCAGGGCAAGCCATAACTGATCATAGTGACTCACGAGTCGACAACACAAAATACTACAACATGAACATCTTCAAATATCTCTACCCATTTGCATCCGTCATTCATTCTGTTGGCATTTGCTCTGATTAGCTGGTACCTCATAAAAGCAGAGAGTGATAAAAATGATCCCTTATCTTTGTTAGTATGTTCAAAATAGTCTCTTAAATATCAAATGAGCAGCTTTCGTATTTTAAGTTCGCCAACAGTGAGCAGCTTTAGTACAAAATGCTCATGTCAAGGCAAATTGATGGATCTAGGAAAACAGGCAAATGCCGAACCAATGGCCCCTCTCTAGACCTCTTAATTACCGAACTAGCATAATGTTTTCTTCTTTTCGATAAGTAAAGAAAGATTTTATTAACACAACTGGCTGAGCATCTCACAGCAATAGCTGCATTAACATCCTGTTAATTTACACCAAAAAGCAGTTTTCAGTCACGAGTGGCTTCTGCTTGTCCTTCAACGCGCCTGTTGTTTTCTTTCATTCAGTTCTCAGTAGTTCAGTGTCAGTTAACGCCCAGAGCACACATGATGGGATGTGGTTCCAGTGCTTAGTTCTCTTATTAGAGAAAATACGCCTGCAATTGTGTCACTAGACTAACTAGAGCAGTGAAATACTGGAAAAGTAGAAGTTAACGACAGTAACTGGGAGAAAGCATACTCACAAGAAAATAAGTGAATAAGTAGAAACTTCATCATATGTTTATTGAACTTCTGTTTTCTGCTAAATTAGGTAAAATCTAAAACATTATACATCCTTCAAAGAATTTCAAGACAGCAAAGATTTAGGTAATAAGAGACTTTCCTCATCCATTAACGCAATCTACCATTTATGAAAAAGTAATTGCAACCTGCTAAAACCGGTACCAGAATCCTGACCAATAGGCAGCCAGAGGTCTCAACGTAAGGATAGCAAATCACAATAAATTACGAGTTGGGAACCACTTTATAGTTGGACAGTTTTAGAAGATGACAACAGATACAAAACATAAGGCACATTCCATTTCCAACTCACTCTTAGAAATATAATCTCAGAGATATACTCCCTCCGTCTCATAATATGTGTCACCTTAGGAAACTAAGAGATAAATTGGCTAGTTTCTTCCAATTTGACCCTTAGACAAAAAATGACAAGTTAAAATGACATCTAAATGATGATTAAAAAGGCCACATAGTAACTTGGTATTGTTGGATTCCCAATGACAAAAGGTTTACTACTTGTGCAAGCTCTAATCAAGAGGAAAAAGTATTTTATTTTTATTATATAGGGGTAATTTGATAAACCTCACATTGCATTATTGGTTTCTTAATATGCGTGTTTTGGCTAAGGTGACACTTATTATGGGACGGAGGGAGTAAATGGATTCTTGGATGTATATTTATTAACTTCAGTATATCAGTACAACCTAAGTTACTCGGACTCTCCTAAAATGTCATCGGGTGCGTGTTGTATCCTTTGGAGGATCCAACACCACTTTCGAAGAGTCCAAGTAACTTAAGAGTAAAACTACCCAACATTTCTGGACAAACCAGAAACAATTATTGCAGCTGTAGTAGGGTCAAGAAAAAATCAATGATGCAGCAAACATTTGTGGAAGAAATCCATAAAAGATATAGAATGACAATAAACGACAAATTTAAGCAAAAAAGACGAAGTAACTTTCACAGCTTACAGACAAGAAAACTTACAGTGTAAAACACATTGCTTGCATGAGGACTAAGCTTCCCGGTAAACTTCAGGTTATAACTAAAAAATTTGTCAGGTTTCCATCCGTCGTGTTATATTAAGAAATCAATGTTGCACTATATTGTTACCTCCCAATAGGGATTACAAGGAATAATTAGTTAAACTTCAATAGACAAAGTTACCTATCCCTAAAGTTCAAATTCCTTGTCATACCAATAACTTCCAGGCTTCAAAGGAAATCCATTAACAATCAGTGCCTTGGTCGGAGCTGATTAGCAGCACTTCCTTTCTCTTTCTCTGCTTTCATATTTGCTTCACTTCCAAGGGACTAAGCAATGTCTGCCAATTTTGAGCCTCTTTGACCCATCAATTGGCTCACTTATGAAACTTACACATTTGCCCCCCATCCGGCATTGAACCCATTACTCTGAGCACACAATCGCTGCAATACTCTCGGAAAATATTGTTCTTAATGTCTACCACTTTTCTTTCAAATCTATTACTAGTATTGAAAATTGACCATAGGGGCTTTTCTTCCTCATTGGGAGAACGCTTCTGAGGGGTCGTGCTGACATTACAAGGACACTGAGGAGGAGCATGAAGAAAAAGCAGGGTTCTGCAATAGACACCTGGTGTTCTGAACTACCTGAAATTCTTGGATTTTGCCTTTGTGGACTGATCACAGCAGCAACCTGAGATACGTGCAACGAGATTGACTCTATAACAGGTGCAACAGGATTGACTCCGAAAAAGGTTCTACTATATATGTCGTGGTGCACCACAATTCACATCAAGGGGGTTCTACTTTACGAAGCTTGTATAACATATTGAGCTACTCTAACGTTATTGAGTAATCTAGGTTAGCACCTTCCTCAATGAGGAGAACTCCCAGAGGAAGCAACCTCCATATCATCACCCTCCAATTCTTTATGATGATAAGGGAACCTGCAGCCGCTACCCTTTGGGGTGCGCACCGGGTAAACCCCGCTCTTGTGCAATAGCCCGCAAACCACACAGGAGATGTAACCCGCACTAGGCAAGCCATGTGCGACGAGCTCGACCCAGAAAGCAAATCCCCTACTTTCGTAGGTAGGGGGTTTCGAACCTGAGACATCCATTATGAAAGCCCCATGCCCAACCAACTGAGCCACCCTTGCGGGTTCCAATTCTTTATTTAGAAAAGAAATAAAGTGGGAGAGAGAACCTATTCTAATTGCAGCGAAAGGAATAAGTACCAACAACTCCTTCAATACTGACAAATATTTTAAAGTTTCTTTTCCACCAATAAAAAATAACACAGGCCAAAGAGATAAGTCCTTGGATACATACGTACTATTTTGGCAAAATGATTTTCAACCTTGAAGTTTCAAAGTATGAAAACATGATCAGGATTATGAAAACATGATCAGGATTCAGCAATATGAATAGAAATCACAAAACATATAGAGCAATCCTTCTTAAATGCTGATTCAAGAAATGCACTGTTACTTGGAAATGAAAAACTACTAATAACTCCTTGGATACTGAAAAGTATAATCCTATTTTTGTCTATAAGCTACAAACCAGTTTCAACCATGATGTTAAGTATGTTGTAACCAATACAACTGTTAGGGGCCAAGATTATCAATAAGAAAAGATAACTGAAGCGTGTGGAGAGGATCTTGGAAAGCTTAGGAACTCCTGTTCCATTTTAACATAATCCTGAGACGCAACATTCCTTTTGATTCTGGCAGTAACAACGAACTTTTCTAGCACGATTGCATGCTTGAGCAAATATTTTACCAATGGTAGCGCTGACTTATATTTACTTAGTGGTCCAAAATAGTCAATGAACTTGATGGTCTTTAGATGTAGCAATGAGCAGTTAAAATAATGTGTCTCAAACCTCCTGCTCTGTTCATCCTCATTTATGTACTTCGATAGTAATTCCTGTAAGAAAGAATCCGCTATGTTAACCGGTCATTCAGCTTATTATAAGGAGAAAGCGAAGAAGTTGATTATGGATAAAATAAAAGGTGATGAAAGATTCAAGGTACATCTCAAGTGCTTAGCAAATGTTACAAAGTGGTTCATGCAAACAACAAAAAGAAGTTTCAAAGTTTCATTGAAACTAATCATTTATTCCCCTTGCATGAAGGTGAGTACTATCCCCTGTTAAACTTCTTTTTCCAACAACTACAAAAAGTTAGACTGTAGAATTAGCATACTCATAGAATCAATTTTGATAGTGACAACATGAGATTTCTGTCAAAGCAACTCAAGCTGAACTATTTTCTGGACAAAAGGAGAATGATAAGCACGCGCTGCAGCAGATTTAGCCAAGAGACACCATCAACTTTCAAGACCAAAATGCAGATTCTGAAATCCCGTAAAGCAGCATTCAAATGAAATTTCCATAATTTGAATTATGCATTCCCTGGAGCAATTACTGTGATCCCATTAAGAAATACTCCCGGGTAGCAGTTGTAGAGAAGGACAATTTGGACCGGGTGGCATAGTGAGGAGCTTTTCTGGTGATATTTATTATTATGGAACATGGTGTCTTGAACGTTGCATTCAGGGGCGATTTTAGGTGCTAAAATTGGGGCACGTGAACACATGGTCTCTCCGTAAAATTAGGTATTTTATGTATATATTTTCTAAAATTAGTATAATACTATCTGTTGGAACCCATGCTACAAAAAAGCTAAATGGAGCACTTGGTTGAAGGTTAGAGTTATTTGTCTAGACCTTCTAGGGATCAAGTCCTACTTAATACAATTTTTTCCTTCTTTTTCTTTTTAGTGGTGAACCCATGTTCCAGAAATCCTAGATTCACCTCTAGTTGCATTAGAAACATTTCGGTGGAAGCCGACTCTTTACTTATTGTGCATTCAAAAGAAGCCCAAAGCTTATCTCCAAAAATGCAACAAAATGAACTTTAGATCCTTCTATCAACTCCCATGTTACTTGAGAATACTCCTCTCCACAAGTTAGAAGCGATTGTTGTAAAGCTCATTAAGTACTTAAGCTAGTTATGTTCCACATTATAAATGGGAGTCCTCCTCCTATACAAAGATTGAACCTCATTAATCTTCTCTATACTTGAGGATTCGATTCCATTCTTACCTTTTTGAACAGGTAAGGCAGACATGTCCCCTCTTTGTAGAATTTTTTCATTATCTATACTATACTATTAGTGTGGTACTCAAGATCAGGAATATGTTGATATATATAACATCTTCTTCTTCCACTAATAGTTGTTTGATATAAGTAACATGAAGTAACAAAAATATAGGCCTAAAGGAAACTTACTCTTGATTTGTGATTGTACCCGTACCAGCTAATGACCAATGTCTCAAGATCCGATGAACTCTGTAGAAAGCTGCAAATTCCAGGAAACTCCAACTGATTTAAGGTTGCGCCAAGTTCTAAGAATTTCCAGCTTGATGGTGGAGACCGCCACCCTTTCAACTCAAGGATGGACAGGCACTTACGGAAAAAAAAAAAAAAAGACAAACCAGAATATGTCAAAACAAGCAAATATGACATACCTATTAAATGAAATGCAAATTGTTGAATAATTCATAAAAAACAA
This sequence comes from Lycium ferocissimum, assembly GCF_029784015.1. Lineage (NCBI taxonomy): Eukaryota > Viridiplantae > Streptophyta > Magnoliopsida > Solanales > Solanaceae > Lycium > Lycium ferocissimum. The sequence goes on from NC_081342.1 coordinate 67,828,780, forward strand.
CTTGGACCATGCTTGGTTTGAGAATCCAACGACAGACCTTTAAACACTTGGAAAATCCCATGAACATGACTTAAATAGTATGGTCAATGTAAATCAATGCAAATTTTACATGTTGTTCTATACACTGCAAACTCCTTATTCTCAGAGTTAACCATCTAAAATTTTGGTCAAAAAGTCCTGTATCAACCTACTACCACCTTCCAACCATATTGGCCATGAGATAACAATTCTTTAGTACTTACCAACATAGTTATCAGATTATCCTTAGCAGCGGCACTGTTAATGTTACTAAAGTGATGATTGAATAGCTAATAAAAAAAAAATCTGAATTTAAAACAGTGAAGAGTATAAATAAACCTCGATGCCCCAGGTATTCAATTGAAGATTCTCGACATGGGCAACGCTTTGAAGAAGTTCCTTCAAAAAGCTACACTCCTTCTCCAAGTTGCGTTCTTTACCCTTAACATCAAAATCCAAATAAAGAATTGCAGTAACAAGTGATGCCACATTTCTCTGTCTTATTCGTATCTCATTGCACAACCCCGAAAGTCCCAGTGTTTGTATATGCGGGGCTATTATTTCAAGCCAAAGGTCATGATTATCATTGTAGTAACATTCTATGCTCAATTCTCTCAGCTTCACAGAGCTAATTTCCAGACGATGAATGCCCCTAAAATTATGCAATTCCAAGCACTCCAAGTTAGGGCAACCAGATAATACCTTTTTCATGACACTTTCCGTCAAGTTCATGAACCCAAATGAAAGAGAAACGAGACTACTCCAATGAACACTACCACGAGGGTTCAGTTGGCATTGCCATAATTCCAAATTCCTCAGCGACGCAATTTTATATGCAAACTGAGGAAACTCATAGTTTTTGTCATTCCTAATACCAAGTCTAAAAAAATCTTCGACTTTAGTAGTAGCAAAATGTAGCCATAAATCAACATCTTTAGCATAACACTCGTCGTAACTATGGAGATACACATTGAATCTCCGGATTTTATCGCAAGACCTCCAATAATAAAGTTCTCTATGGACGGAAGCAATGAAATCAGCAATTCCCTTTTTGCTAGAATGATTGAAATCAAGTGATACCAGAACGGACATCCAAATAAACCTCCATCGCGTAGACAATACACTGGTTCTAACAACTTGTTTACCATCATCGGGCAACATAGAGAGTATGTGAATTAGAATTGGCTCTGGCAAATCGCTGAGTCGGTCCATGATTTTGCTCGGAGTAGAACCTTCAATTGAAATTTGAACCAATTAACTTGGGTTATAAAATGTATAAGAATTTAGTTAGTAATTTAATATGCAGACCCCCAGAAATAAAAATCGTTTCTTGAATCTAAGAAGCAAATAAATAACCCATCGAACCAGTGGCGGACCCAAGATCTAAGGGTCGTGGGTGCCTTAATAAAATTAAGGAAAATAAAATCCTGAGTGAGGTTTGACCCCAGGTTCCCGGCCACCCAAATCTTTAAAGTTCCACCTGGAAACCAAAGCACCCAGCCATGTTTTTGGTTTCTAGGGTGCTTTTTGAGTTTTTATACCCAATTTTCATATATTTTTTATATAATTATACCTAGTATGTGTCGGGTTTAATGGGTGCTAGAGCACCATTATATTGGGCATGGGTCCGCCCCTGCATCGAACCAGTGTAGGGTTTTCTTTCAAAACCCATTCATTATTCAGAACTAAAAATTGAAGTCTTTTTAAGTTATTTTTCTTTTCTAACTAAAATCGGACAAAAATTACCCAAAATAAACAAATTAAACTTCTGTAAAATACCTGCAATAGGCGGACTGAGCTGGCTAGGCCGCGAGCGTACGGCGGAGAGAGGGATAGAGTTTTGAGACACTGCGTTTGCGTGTAAATTTTTATTAAAATTACATATGAGGGAAAATAACACCAAAATTGCAAGTTCGAGTCAACAAAGGAGTAAAAGAGAGCTCCTGAGTAGGTGTTAAATAAAAACATCAACTACCCCTAAAATACAAAATAATCATCCGTTCATGCCTCTCCTAAAGTAATTCGCTTCTTATCCAACTGAGGCTCGGCTAACAATTCTTACACATTAATACTCTTGACCCTTGTAATTCTTTAATAAAATGATGTTTAATAATTTTTTCATGTAACTCAAATAATATGCGGTCGTATTGCATATTTACTAATTGAGAATGCCGTGAGGATGAATAGCAATTAACGTTTATTTTAAAAATAGATAGCCGGATTTTAAATCTTCACTTGTCATTGGTCTTCATGTTTTTGTCCTATGTCTCAAAAATATCATATTTTATTATTTTGCTTTTTGAAAATAATTTTATTTTTATTCATGAAGGAGTGATATTTTAATTATAATATAAATAAATTTTATTGATTATTTTCTTTCAAGGAGTAAATTGCATAGTATGATAGTAATGTACAATGTTTTCATAGGCGTTTTCGGGGCGAGTCCCGGGGCTCTGGGGCGCAAATAAAAGGCGTAGATCTATAGGGCGTACGCCCTAGAATTTGGGGAGTAAGTCCCGGGCGCAAAAGCGTAAGTCCCAAACGCAAAAGCGTAAGCCCCGGGCGTAAAGGCGTACACCCGGGGCGTTAAATTTGATTTTTATCAATTTAAAAGTATTTTTGCTATAGATTATGATTTTTAAGAAAATACAGATTATTAATAAAAAGTTTAAGTTTTCCACATTTAAAAAAAAAAAAATCAGTTTAGGAAAAAACTTTAAGCTTAATAATAATTAATTAGGTGAAATTAAATGTAAAGTATCCAATTAAAAAACGACACATGTCAAATTTTATGCTACTCACCCTCCCAAAGAGAGTGAAATACACTTTTCTTGCTATGTCAGCACTTAGGGTGGTATTTATTCTGTTTTAAAAACATTTAGATGTAATAGGACCCTTGAAAAGATAATGTGTGTCAGTGCAACTTTGACCAAAGTTCAAGGGGTAATCGTACAAATTACGAAGTTACTCTTCAATTTGGCTACATAAGCCGCCATCACGTCCAAGTTGTAATGCTGAAATTGGTTATACAATTCATAACTCAAATTTCAAACAGCTGCTGTATTTGAAGGTTGCACTGCATGGATACGCAGAGGAAAATCATGTCTAGGGGGGACCGACTTAGTGATTTGCCTGACTCAATCCTACTTTACATCCTCTCTAAGTTGCGGGACAGAAAACAAGTTGTGAGAACCAGCTTATTATCTACGGGATGGAGGTTTATTTGGATGTCTGTTCCACTATCACTTGATTTCAATTTCCCCGCTACTGACAGCGAAAAGGACATTCTTGCTTACTTGGCTTCCATCCACAGAGAACTCTATTATTACAAGTATTGTGAGAAAATCCGGAGATTCAGTGTGCATAACCTTAGTTACAAGGAGTGTTATGCTAATGATGTTGATTTATGGGTAAATTTTGCTACTAAACTTGCTAATCTTGAAGAATTTTCACTTGAAGTTTTCTGTATAAATGACCAAAGGTATGACTTTCCTCAATTTGCATATAAAAATGCGTCGTTGAGGACATTGTCGTTATCGGGCTGCCAACTAAACCCTTCCGGCAGTGTTAACTGGAGCAGTCTCGTTTCTCTTATAATTGGGCCCATGGAATTGAAAGATGGTGTCATGGAAAAGGTATTATCTGGTTGCCCTAACTTGGAATGCTTGGAACTAGAAAACGTTTCAGGCATACATTGTTTAAAAATCAAATCCATGAAGCTGAGACAATTGATCATAGAAGACTGCTGCAATCAGAAACAAGTGGGTTTTGGGTTTGAAATAGTAGCTCCCTATATTCAGCATTTGAAACATTCAGGATTGTGCAGTGAGATACGCTTCGAGCAGAAAAATGTGGCATCACTTGTTACTGCAGTGCTTCATTTATATTTTGATTTTGAGGATGAAGAACGCAACTTGGAGAAGGGATTTAGATGTTTTGAGGAACTTCTTCATAGTGTTGCCCATGTCGAGAATCTTACATTGGGTACCAAATGCATCGAGGTTTATTCATACTCTTCAGTATCTAAAATTCAGAATCTGTTTTAGAGGCTTTTTATTAGCTATCGAATCATCACTTCACTAACATTAGCAGTGCCACTACTTCGGATAATCTAAGTTGAAATAAGACCTTTTGAACAAAATTTTGGATGATTAACTGTGAGCATAAAGGGTTTGCAATTTATATCAACATGTAAAAAATTTAAGTCATGTTGATGGACTTTCCCAAGTGTTCGAAAGTCCATCTTTGGATTCTCAAACCATCCATGAACACTTTGATGTGGCAAAAAGCAGTTGTACCGTCCAAGTTGTTTTTTTTGAATTATTCAACAATTAGCATTTCATTTATTAAGTATGTCATATTTCCTTGTTTTGACACATTATGGTTTGTCTATTTTGTTTATAAGTGCCTGTCCATCTTGGAGCTGAAAGGGTGGCAGTTTCCACCATCAAGCCGGAAATTCTTAGAATTTAACGTAGCCTCTGAAGAGTTGGACTTCCCTGGACTTTGCAGCTTTCTACAGAGCTCATTGGATCTTGAGACATTGGTCATTGACTGGTGGGATAACCGACCAAGAGTAAGTTTCTTTCGGACCTTTATTTTTGTTACTTCATGTTATTCATATCAAACAACTATTAGTGGTGGAAGAAGATAATGTATATCAACATTTCTAATCTTAAGTACTTCCGGAAAAAAAATTATAATTTCTGCAATATATTTTATAGATATCGATAAAATGTTACAAAGAGGAGGACTGGACTGCCTTACTTTTTCAAAAAAAGGTAAGACTTGAACGGGGTTCAGTGCTTAAGTATAGAGAAGATTAAGGAGGTAAGCCTCTAATGCGTAAACAAAAAGAGGGTTCTTGTTTAGGAGGAGGACTCCCATTTGCAATTTGAAACAAAACTAGCTTAAGTACTTAATGAGCTTTAAAACAATATCTTCTAACTTGTGGAGACTGCTCCAGTGTTCGTTGTTTAATATAAACTAAAAAAGAGAATAAGTGAGACAAGTAACATGTGAGCTGACAGAAGGATCAAAGTGGGAAGTCCTTGTTGCGTTATTGGAGATAGCCTTTGGGCTTTCTTTTGAATTCTGGAGGAAGGAGTTTCCACTTGTCGACGCTTAAGTTCCCTCGAGCTTCTCTTGTTAGTGAGTTAAAGTTGAAAATGTTATTCTCTGCATCCAATAGGTGACTGTATATCAGCTAAAGAATCCAGCCACACCATTGGCTTCTCCGTAACAGTGTGTCACCGCGACTTGTGAATCAACTCTTTAATCTTTTCAATGTAACTTGCTTGACAATATTCACAATAAGTAAAGAGTCAGCTTCCTCCGAAATGTTTCTGATACCATGTTCAAGAAACCATTTAAGCCCATAGGAAAGTACAAATGCTTCAGTCGTGTTTTTTGTTCAAATTCTGCTTTTCTAGTCTCAGAAGTTTATGATTTCTTCTTGTTAAATCTGCGGCAGCTGCGTGCTTATTATTCCTTTTTCTTGTAATATGTTCAGAAGAACTTTTCATTCCCTCAATTTATTTTTCTTCATAAAATAGTTTGGCTTGCGCTTTGACAGAAACTTCATGTTGTCCCTATCAAAGTTGATTGTATGAGCAAACTTTTTGTAGTTGTTGGAAAAAGAATTTTAACAAGGGACAGTACTCAGTACTCACCTTCATGCGGGGGGATAAATGATCAGATTCTTTGAAACATTTACCACATTGTAGCATTTGCTAAGCACTTGAGATGTTCCTTGAATTTAAAAATTTATGACCTTTTTATTTTATCCACATCAACTCAAGCCTTCCTGCTTCCATCTAAGGAGAATAATTGGTAATATAGCGGATTCTTTCCTACAGGAACTATTGTCAAGGTACACAAACGAGGATGAACAGATCATGAGGTTTGAGACACATAATTTTGACTGCTCATTTCCACATCTGAAGACCATTAAGATCATTCACTTTTGGGAATCTGTGCCACCATTGGTGAAATATTTGCTCAAGCATGCAACTGTGCTAGAAAAGTTTGTCATTGTTACCGCATTCGGAGAGAGTGATATGTCTCCGGGTTATGTTAAAATGGCACAGGAGTTCCTACGCCTTCCAAGATCCTCTCCGCATGCTTCAGTTATCTTTTCTTATAGATAACCTTCGGCCCCTGTCGTTTGTATTAATTGCGACATACTTAACATCTGTTACTTTATGTTTGAAACTGGTTTGAGCTGATAGAGAAGGCTTGGATTGTACTTGCCAGTGTCCAAGGAGTTGTTAGTAGTTCTTCATGTCTTAGTAATGATGTTTTTATTCTCTAAACACCAAGTAAGAAAGCTTACTCTAAATGGTTTCTGATTTCTATTCGTATTGCTGAATCCTAATCAACTTTTATATTATGCAAATGGATTTAATGAGTTGTCTATTAATATATGTTGAAGGTTGTTAGATAATTAGTCCATGGTGGAAAGAGTAGGATGAACCATGAAAGCACTGAAAAGACAACAAAAAGCGTCATATGATACATGAAAAATTTTCATGTTCACATGACCTGGAACAAAGAATTTTCTTCCAGAACAATTTAATTGGTGGGTACAATTACTAAATTGAGATGCATACAAGAAAAAATAGTGACAGCTGACAATAATATCGATTAAATTGTAAAGATATTTAGGTGGTGCTTTAAGGGAGATTTGCACAAATAGAATTATTCACTGCCATGATATAAGTTTTGAAATTATTAAGAAAAGTTTTGTCAAAATAGATTCTCAACCAGTATTGGGTAGCAATATCCAGATGAATTGCCAGAATTTTAAATTGATGGAAAGTTGGCTTGGTTACAGAAACTCGCCAGGATTTTCTAGCCAATTTCTCACAGATCGCAAAATAGTCAAATTATTGGAAAGAACTTGCCTTATCACAAATTCTGACAGATCGCCAGCAATATTGACCATAAATCATGGTGATGAAACCGTTTAAAACATAGTCGATTTCTAAAATTTATTTAAAGTTTATCAAGTGCACACTTTTGTCTCCTCTCTTTGGGGGACAAGTGCACAAATAGCCTAGTTAAAATTTATAATTTTTAAAAAAATTTAACCGGTTCAGAATCGCTTGTCTGAAGTTTCAAACTTTAAATATATAGGTCCGCGGGGTTACAAGCCTAACTTCGGACTCGAACATTGAAGTTGACATATTGAATGTATAGTTCAAACTCTAGAACGGTGTGAAGTTATATTTGACAATTGCCAACTTCAAACTCATATGTTTGAAAGCTGAAATCTTCTACCCAAAGATCTAAGTTGGGAACTTGTCAAGCCTAACTTCAAACCCAAATATGTAGATTTCAACTTGAAGAAATTAATACAATGTGAGAAAGAATTTGTTGCAGGGAAATTTTTATTTTTCTCATTGCTTTATGTTAGGAAATTGTTGATTTTTCTCATTGCTTTATGTTACAAATACATCCCATAGTTATACATGTCATACACTGTTAATTAGACGAGAGTTTGTCAGTGCGGCTCAACATAACTGAAGGCCTAAAGTTGGAGGCCTATAATTAGAGGCCTAATGCCTAAACCTAATTGGATGCCTAAAGCAAAACTACATTTTTTTTTTTTTTTTGCATGGATTGCCTTTATTTGGGGTGGTCTTTAATTTTTGCCCTTCAAATTGGTGGTCTTTAAATTTTACCCCTCGCCTAACACCCCAAGATTGTGGGTTCGAACCCCAGCTTAGTTAAAAAAAAAAAAATCGCAAGGCAGAATTTCGCAAGGCAGACTTTGCTTTGCAAATCTGCCCAACAAAATTCTGCCTTAAGGCAGAATTTGGCCTGCACGGGCAGAATTTAAAGACCACCATTTTGAGGGGTAAAAATTAAAGACCACCCCTAGCGAAGGGCAATCCTGCAAATTGCCCAACTATAATTAGAGGCCTAATACCTAAACATCTAACTTTTTTAGATAAAAATAATAGAGCTAGAACGTTAGAATTTGATTCAAGAAGTTGATAACTTGGTATACCGCACTTTAATATGCTTGTTGCAATGCTTGAAAATCTAAGAAGGAACAAAAAAATTACAATTTACTTTGTTCAACACTTCTCGACTATTTAACTATTATTTTTGACAGAGTGTTGCTCTAACTTAAGAGAATACACAAAGGATTTGAAAAGAATAAACAATGTGAGTGTTAGCGGACAGAATGCAAGAAGGCAAAACAAAATTTTTTTGATCTCTTTTATTTGAAAAGGTTTAAAGAGAATAAAATAATACTTCAGAAATTTATAAAAGGCCAAACCCATCGACAAACACCTGTGATCGTTCACTTCTTTCACTTGAGCATTTAAAGTGGCCCTTGTTCCATTTAGACACTTCAGGTGGCCATTCGTATTCCACTTAGACACTTTTTGCACCATTATCGGAGCAAAACCAACACTAGTCGTCTCCTACGTGGATTAAGTGGCCAATTAAATTGTGCCAGCTCATTTAAATTGTGTCAACTCAATTAAATTGTGCCAACTCATTTTAATTGTAAATTCACTAATTTATAAATTCGTGGAGTTTTGACCATTAAAAATTGGGGCTTTTGGGCTGGTTGGATGTGCAATGAGGTGGCGCCTCCTTTGGTGTTGGTTTTGCTCCGATAACGGTGCAAACAGTGTCTAAGTGGAATAAGAATGGCCCACCTGAAGTGTCTAAATGGAACAAGGGCCACTTTAGGTGCTCAAGTGAAAGAAGTGGACGATCACAGGTGTCTGTCGATGGGCTTGGCCTTTATAAAAGTATTGTGCTTTTTATCACAAAATAGTTAAATTTTTAAAGAAAAAAATTAACACATAACTTATTTTTTATAAAAGTTGGGGCCCCCAAAAATTGGAGGCCTAAGGCAATTGCCTCACTTGCCTAGCCATTGAGCGGCCATGAGTTTGAGTCGTATTACACCTCCTAACATGTAATAAATATTAATAGCTTGTTTGGCCAAGCATATTTTTCCCCAAAAGTATTTTTTTTTTCAATAAGTGTTCATTGGAAGAAAAAAAAAATGAGGTGTTTGGCCAAGTTTTTGTAGAAAAATAAGTACTTTTGAGGAGTAGCAGAAGCAATTTTTCAGAAGCTAAAAAAAATAGCTTTTCTCCAAAAGCAGAAGCAATTTTAAATTTTTGTCTTGGCAATAATATCCTTCGCAAAAGAAGTTATATACCATAATAACCCTACTTTATTAAACCTAGTAATAAAATTAGGGATGATATCATTAGGAGCTCTTCTTATCATGTGTATAAGTATTTCTTCTTATTTTAGAGTAGATTTCCAATATGTGATTTTTGCGGTGATTTTATTGTATTTGTGGACTGACGTTTCATATATTGTAATTACGTTAAACAAATCAAGTACTTCTCAATTTTATTTTCATATTTTACTTAAATATAAATGAAAGCTTTATCATAGTCTTTCATAATAAAGATTTAAATTATTCATCTTCTTAATAATACTATTAATTATTGAGTAAATCTATCCATGTCATTAATTGTAATTTGACATTTAAAAGAACTTTTTGAAAAGCTTGGTCAAACACAAATTTTTGCACGAAAGTGTTTTTTGAATTGATTGGCCAAACACAAACTACTCTTCACCAAAACTACTTTTTAAAAAAGTACTTTAAAAAAAAAATACTTTTCAAAATTAGCAGATTTTAGAAGCTTGGTCAAACAGGCTATAAATCATATATTTACAAGATATGTGTGAGTAGTTGTATTTGGATTCATCTAGAATTCCTAATCTTTGGGACTCATTGCAAATAGCTTTGTTGATGTAGAATTATCACAACAGATTGCCTTGAATCTTAATGCTTTGAGACTCTCTGACACACAATCCATTATAATGAGGAAGTTGTAATAGTTCTTTAGGCCGAACAAGTAGCCTCATAAGTTTGTCTTAATTTCCCCTTTCAGACTAAAGTTTAAAAATATTTTTAAAAACAAAATTAGGCTTCAAATAGTGGTGCTTAAGGCAGACCAATTGTAATTCTTACCTCTTTCCACACAAAAGCATTTGAGGAAAATGAAGCCCAAAAGAAAAGGTAAAGGTAAAAATTTTAACACACTATTTCTTTTTTTTTTATTTATATTTCGCCCAAAATAGGCATTTTATTAATTCAGAAATTAAAAAAGTTCAAAATTTGTGTCCAAAATAAATAAAAGCAGAAGATTAAAAAAGGAAACAAAACAAAAACAGCACTTGTGCTGTTTCACATTTGTTGCCCTAAAATATCGGTTCTCTTTAATTGCCAGGTATGAAATCACAATTGGAATGAAAGAATGAAATGAAAATAAGCGGAAAACTGCACTGTTTAACGTGGTTAAAAATATTTTTTTTATGTATATATGGTAAATGTTGAACCCCTTTGGACTTTTTCGTGTGTTTACTTCATATTTTGAACCCCGTTATTGCAAATCCTGGCTCTGCCACTAGGGATTAATATAAAAATGCTACTTTTGTTTCTCTCAAGCATTTGTTTGCAAGTGATTTGACGAGGGATATGTTCCTAACATGAGAGATTAAAATTGTGATTTCTGATATTGAGATTCCAAATTCCAAATTGAATGCTTCTCCTTGCCTGTGAATGTGTGGCTGCTTTTTGGGTTGGTTTTAGGACTATTCTTTATTTAATCAACTACACCTCATTTATATATTAGTTGAGACCAGTTATATGAATCTTCCATCTATGTGTGCTCTATCCGTGAGGGATCAACCATCACATTACTACTCTCGTCTAAGCATGCTTAACTTCCGAGCTCTGTTGGTATATGTGATCATATTTTGAGTGCAGAGAAATTTTGGTTAATTGGACAAGCTCCGACTTTTTGTTAATGCTCCCTTTAGTTTTGTTCATCTTCATCCTATGTAATGAGCATTGTTTCTGACTTGGTGATTCTAATAGGGGTTTTGTCCTCGTTTGGTCATGTATATGGACTGAAGATGACCATATGTCCACATGAAGTAAATTTTCAAAAAGTTTTTCCTTGATATTTCTTCACGGCCTTTAGTAAATGGTCATGTAAGACTCTCAAAACAGGATAAAATTGCATTACTTGTTGCAAATGAACCATCTAGAGGAAAATGCATAATTTATGATTAGTGTACATAAATTAAACTGGTAGTATTTAATAGGATGGAAGAATATGGAAAGAGCGAGTCTCTGCTGTGACAAGAGAGGTTAGCCGATGAATTACTTGCAATTAATAACATATAATCACTATGAAATAATGAACTCTCCTAGATATTGTTCATGCCCCGTGAAAGAGTTCAAGTTGCATAAACAACATTCTGAACTAGGATTAATTTCAAGGAATTTGCAACCAAAAGAACCAACCTTGTGAGATAGAAAAGATGAATTGAGTGCCCGATAAACTGCATATAATGAATATAGCTGGCTGGAGCACAAAGACCATTTCTGTGGTACAAAAACTATGTACAACTCAGGCTCTTCCTGAATGTAAAATATATCACAGCAAGACTAAGCCTTTCAGTTTACACCAAAAAGCAACTAAATTAAATCACTTAAATTTTTCAGTCACGAGGGACCTCTGCTTTTCTTTCAAAATACCTACTATTTCTTTCCATTTGAAATACCCATAACAAACAGGCTGGCACTAGGTTCCACTGCATTCGTCCTTCCTATGGTCATGGGATGCTCAAGTCGATAAATATTTTTTCCACCAATGAAAAATAACAGAGGCCAACAGCCCTTGGACGCATAATGAATCTTGAAATACTATGCTCGCAAAATGATTTTCAGCCTTAAATTTTCATAATATAGAAACATGATTGGGATTCGACAATGTGAATAGAAATTACAAAACATTTACAGCAAGCTTTAGCTTTCTTACTTGATGTTTAGAGAATAAACACATTGTTACTTAGACATGAAGAACTACTAACAACTCCTTGGATACCAACAAGTACAATTCTAGCCTTCTAAGCTACAAATCAGATCGAAACATAAAGTACCAGTTGTTATGTATGCTGCAACCAATACAAACGATAGGGGTCAAAGATTATCAATACGAAAAGACAACCGAAGCGTGTGCAGAGGATCTTGGAAAGCATTGGAACTCCTGGGCCATTTTAATATAATCCTGAGGCACATCACTCCCTTCAAATTTGGCAGCAATGATGAACTTTTCTAGCACTGTTGCAATCTTGAGCAGATGTTTTACAAATGGCAGCACAGACTTATTTCTATATAGCGGTCCATCAAAGTTAATGATCTTGATGGTCTTCAGATGTAGCAATGAGCAGTCAAAATTATGTGTCTCAAACCTCCTGATCTGTTTGTCCTCATTTGTTTAACTTGCACGAAAATTCCGTTGTATTATCCAGTTATTCTCCTTTAGGTAGAAACTCAGGATTAATTGTGGATAAAATGTAAAAGGAGATTAATTTTTAGATTCAAGGAATATGTCGTGTGCTTACCAAATGTTACAAAGTGGTACATGCAAACAACGAAAAATATGTTTCAAATTCATTTTTTTAATCAAGAAATTACAACAACAACACATCCAGTGTAATCGCACAAGTGGGGTCTGGGAAGGGTAGGATGTACGCATACCTTACCTCTACCTTTATGGGGTAGAGAGGTTGTTTCCGATAAACCCTCGGCTCAAAAGAAACATAGTCAATGCAGAATTGCACGAGAAATAAGGCAGCAAGATATCAAGATACAAAACAAATGGAGCAACGCATAGTAATACACACATAAGGATAATGATCTACACAATACCAAAATAATGCTAATACAAAAAGAAGAAGAGAGGATGGGAAGGCTCGCCCCCTACCTCTCTCCCACTTAGCGCGACAAAACTCAACTACCTACTAACCTTCTATCCTAATCCTCAACCTCCAAAGCTTCCTATTTAAGGTCATGTCCTCAGTCGGCTGAAGTAGTGCCAAGTCCTGTCTAATCACCTCCCCCAGTTCTTCTTCGGCCTACCTCTACCTCTCCTAACATCTGCGACCGCCAATCTCTCACACCTCCTAACTGGTGCATCCTCACACCTCCTCTTCACATGCCCAAACCATCTCAGTCTCGCTTCCCTCATCTTGTCCTCCACGGAGGCCACTCCGACCTTGTCCCCTATATCTTCATTTCTAATCATATCTCTCCTAGTATGACCACACATAGTAATGTAGCTGCTCCAGTGTACTCAAAACACACTGAGAAAAGGGTTATGAAGAAGATATACAAAAGAGAAACATGATTCCTATTGCTTCAAATGTTTCAAAGCTTCATTTAACCTTTCATCTATTCGAACGAAGGCGAGCATTATCCCTTGATAAACTTTTTTATTAAGGCTAGTACCAAGAAGGCAAGAATGTACTGCAAAGATTCAAAATGACGTCACAATTGCTCCATTACATCTTTAAGCTCATAGAATCAAGAAAGCCAAAAAGCTGTGCACCTCCCCAACTGCCTTCCCTACCCCACCAAATAGACCCAACCTCTCTGAAACACCTTTTATTTCTTGCAACCCATATATTCCACATGAAACTCATAGAATCAATTTTGATATGACAACGTGAAGTTTCTGTCAACAACTCAAGCTGAACAACTTTCTTGAGGAAAAATAAATTGAGAGGACAAACCTGTTCCTATAGGCGTCTTATATATAACCTGAATAATAAACACATTGCTGCAGAAGATTTAGCAAAGATAGAAACCATCAACTTTCAAGACTAAAAAGCAGATTCTGAAAACCTTGCAAAGCAGCATTCAAGTAAAATTTCAAGAATATGAACAACACATTCCCTGGAGCAACTACTAAACACACTTGGAAATAATACGACTGAAGCATGATCTAGGATGGGTAAAACTAACAATGGATGGCAGCTGCAGACAAGGACAATGTGGCGCAGGTGGCATAGTGAGGAACTCATCTGGCGATATTATTATGCCATATGCAGTCCCAGTAGGCCATGGAACAAAAAATACGGCTGAAGCATTTGTTCTTTCTTATGGGCTTACATGGTGTCTTGAACACTGTATTAGAAAGATTTTGGGTGGAAGGCGACTCTTCACTTATTGTGAATACTGGGAAGGGAGTTGCAAAACCTTGTTGACACTATGAACCTATTGTTGAAGAGATTAAAGAGTTGATTCAAGGTAAAGAAGTTATTTACAGAGAAGCCTGGTATGGCAGTTCATTTGAATGCAGAGATGAACATTTGAAGCTTTAATTCACTATCAAGAGAAGCTAGAGTGTATTTAAGGGTAGACAAGTGGCAGCTACCTTCATTCAGAATTCGAAAGAAAGCCCAAAGCTTACCTTCGATAATGAACTTCCCTGCTGGATCTTTTTGTGACCTCACATGTCACTTGAGAATATATACCCTCTCACTTTTTCCTTTTTCTTACTTCTTAGGGAAACAATGTACAGGGGAGCAAGTCTCCTCAAATTAGAAGTTATTGTTGTTAAGCTCGTCAAGTAGTTAGGCTAGTTATGTTTCACATTGTAAATAGGAGTCCTCCTCCTATACAGAAACATACTTTTTACACACATTAGAGGCTTATCTCCTATGTTTTTGTCACGGATTGAACCTTCTCAATCTTCTCTTGAGGATTGACGGTTCATTTCATACCTTTCTTTAAAGATGTAAGGCAGAGATATAGACCAGGTGGTTTAAATTTAAAAAGAAATGATTTTTTCCTCAAGTACTTAAGATCGAAATATGTGGATATATATCATCTTCTTCTTCCACTAATAGTTTGATATTTATAACATGAAGTAACAGAAATGGAGGCATAAAGGAAACTTACTCTTGAATCGTTGTCGGACCAGTCAATGACCAATGTCTCAAGATCTGATGAACTCTGTAGAAAGCTGCAAATTCCAGGGAAGTCCAACTGTTCCAAGGCTGCATTAAGTTTTAAGAATTTCCGGCTCGATAGTGGATGCTGCCATTCTTTTTGAATTCCAGTATGGACAGGCACTTACAAACCAAATAGACAACCAGAATATGCCAAAACAAAGGAAATGCGATATACTTAACAAATGACATGAAAATTGTGAATAATTCGTAAAAACATCTTGGACTATAAGACTGTCTTTTGCACATAAAGGTTTTCAAGGTTGGTCTGGAAATCAAAAGATGGCATTTTCTTGTAACCAGGAAAAAGTAGAACTTCATTCAACAACATCCAGAGGATGCAATATGCAGTTGATAAACAGACAGCTCCTGTCCAAAGATGGACTTTAATAACTTTGGAAAACTCATTCACATGACTTAAACGTAAATCAATCCAAATTTATATGTTGTTTTGTCAATTGCAAACTCTTTATTTTGAGATGGATTTTTTTTTTTTTTTTTTTTTTTTTTTTTTTTGAGATGATAAATTTGAACAAGAGCTATTGCTCTCAGACATCAATTGCAAACTCTTTATTCTTAATGTCCATCATCGAAAATTCAGTTCAAAAGGTCTTGTTTCAGTTGATGCTCAACCCATGTTGCCCGTGAGAATGTAATTCTTTAGTACTTACCAACTTTGTTATCATATTATCTTAAGTAGTGGAATTGTTAATGTTACTAAACAGATGATTCAATAGCAAATAAGAAGTCTCAAAAAGGGAAAAACTGAATTTTGGATAGTGAAGAGTATGAACAAACCTCGATGCACCAGGAATTCAATTCAAGATTCTCGACATGGACAACACTGTGAAGAAGTTCCTTAATATCGCTATACTGCTTCTCCAAGTTTTGGTATCCTTTATCATCGTCTCCTTCATCATCATCTTCCTTATCGAAACGACCAAAACCTAAATGAAAGACTGCAGTGAAAAGTGAAGGCACGTTTCCAGATGGCAAGCTTATCTCACCGCACTGCCCCAAAAGTTGCAAAGTTTGAATAAAGGGGGCTAATATTTCAAGCCAAAGGTCATGATCCTCAACTTCGTAGTAGTCTTTTATGATCAATTTTCTTAGCTTGACACTACTGATTTCCAAACGATGAATGCCCGAAAAGACATCTAATTTCAAGCACTCCAAATTAGGACAACCAGATAATACCTTTTCCAAGGCACCATCTGTCAATTTCACGCACCCAATTTCAAGATAAACGACACTCAGCGGCGGGGATTGATAATTTTTTTATATACCTATGTTGCAATTTGCTTAAACTAGGTTAAATATTTGATCTTGCCACCCCCAGTCGCAAATTAGACAAACGTGTCATGGCTGGTAGATAAAAGTTTGAATCTATCTTGAACATTTCCGACTCTCGTTTTTCTTTGTGCTTTTTACTTCCTTTGTACCAGTAATTCCCTTTTCGGCTCTCCCAATTTTCTATTTATCTTTTTATTATTTATATATTGTCTTTCCTCTATTATATTATTTTATCTGTTATCTCTAGCGAGAACACACAAATACAAACTTCAAAATCCCTTAAATTAAGCATTTTTCTTAATTTCAAATCTGTGAGTATTTAAATTGAAAAACTTGGGTCTCAATGGCAATTTTGGATTGAGATCAAAATTCAATTTATTTATATTTTTTATAATTTGTTTTGTCTATTACTCCCTCCGTCCATATTTACTTGTCTATATTTGACTTGGGTCACTCTTAATAAGTAATAAATAAAATGAGAAATGAATTGGAATACTTAATAATAAGGGTAAAATAGGTATAAAATGGTAAATTATGTCTTGGTTTTCCAAACTATACACCTTACCAGTAAAAGCGGACATCAATTTTTAGTATAGTGGACAAATAAAAATGGACGGAGGGAGTGTATTATAAAAAATTGTGTTATTCTATAATTGTTAAATTCAATTTAAATTACTTTACTACTTAAATTGTGATGAAAATTTCGTAAGCATTGCTTAGAAAAAACATGAAATTTATGATTTATTTTTGAGAACTTGTAGTTTATCTAATTCTACATTTACTTATGGGGTGCAATTACCTATTGAAGAGTTTTTCTATTATTTTTCTTATTTTGATTGGTGTAATTTCCTTATTAAAGATGTTATTTTACTTGTGCAAGTTCATTTTTTAATATACATAAAAGATGCAGGTCCCTTGGTGAAAATATTGATTTTACCTTATTGTTAATGGGTGTGATTCCTTGTTTAAGATGTTAATTATGTTCGTTTTCTTGATTTTTGAGATGTAATTTTTATATTTGCAAATAAAAAAAAAACCTATTAAGTTGACCCAAATAAACTAAAAAAAGATGGACCTGATCCAACACGTTCCTAACAAGATGTACATTGATGAAAATTATGACACTCGATACCTTTAAATCCTAGATCCGCCTCTGACGAGACTAGTCCAATTAACACTACCACAAGGTTTCAGTTGACAATGCCGTAAAACCAAATTCCTCAACGACCCATTCTTAAATGCAAACTGAGGTAACTCATAATTGTCCTCTACAAAGTAAAATTTAATAGCAAAACTTTCAACATTAGCAAGTTTGGTTGCAAAACGTATCCATAAATCAACATCTTTCACATATTCCTTCCTGTATTTAAAAAGACAGACCCTAAATCTCCTGATTTTGTCACAATACCTCCAATAATGAAGCTCTCTATTGATGGAAGCCATGAAATCAAGAATGTCCTTTTCGCTGTCAGTAGTAGGGAAGCAGAAATCAAGTGATACTGGAACGGACATCCAAAGAGACCGCCATCGTGTAGATAATACACTGGTCCTCACAACTTCTTTACCGTTGGGCAACATAGAGAGTATGTTAATTAGAATTGGGTCTGCCAAATCAGAGAAAAAGCCCAAAATCATACACTATCTTTGGTCTTAGTCTCAAAATAATACATATTCTTGTACATGGTGCATTAATAGTCCTAGTTCTTTCTAAGAGTGGAGCACTTTTAGTCATAACCCTAACCAGGGTTAACTTTTTAACGACACTAATCAAACGTACTTCTCTTTCCCTCTGGCTGTTTACTTGCGAAGAGAATACTCCAACCTGTTGGAGCCAAAACACAAAACAATAGCCAATTTTTAGCTTAACAGCCAAATTTCTGTACCAACTTAAACAAAGACAGCAACATAGATCCAGCAACAGCTTAACAGAACTGTAGCAAAAATCTAACACCAGCTTACAAGACCAGCAAAAATTGTTGCAAACTTGAGCACCAGCTTATAAAACCGGCGGCGAACAAGACAACTACATTTTGGCTTTTCCCTCCATGAGATGAGCCCAGTGCATTGGACCGATGGATAAGAGAACTGAGCTGGCCTATTTCTTTTTATCGGGAGCACATACACAAATGGAATTCCTTTCTTGTACGATACAAAATGGCCCGGCTCGCGTCGTTCCAACAACCGGCGGGGAGCACCTCAGTATACGATCGCGCGCAGTAACTGGGAGTCCTATTAGACCTAAGGCCAACTTCAATTCACCAAACCAAGGTTCATCTCGTGTAGTAGCAATGACAGCAGCAAAATTTCAGCACCAGCAATACACCAGAATAACGCCATAAACTCATTGAAAAATATCATAAGAGCACCAAAATATAAGTGCACTAGCAAGTGAACATAAAAAATAGCACTCAAAACAGTAACAAAATAGCCAAATAACAACACTAAGTTGCAGCTTTTTAAATCACAATCTATAGAGATCAACTTCCATCTATTACTGGACCTTCCACACCTATGCCAAAAAGTTAGGGAATCATTTTCGTAGCCACAAATCTCTGCCATCTTCTTGAACTCAGCAAGAGTTAATTCTGCCGCATTTACATAATCAAAGTAATTCATATTTCCACCAACATACTTTTGTGGTGAACGCTTCATAAATCCCCCATGACATGCTTTTACAGTAACAAACAAAGCCTTGGTTATCGAATCTGAAATTATAAATTAGTTAACTTCATTCGATCTCAAAAGAATTTACAATATAAGAAAACTACATAGAATAAACTGACTCGAAAAAGTATAAAGACTGGACGAGGAGATGACCCACAAATCAACAAATTCTGGAAAGTTCATTCAATAAGAATAACCAAATACAAATAGTTATCTGCTATGTTTTATTATTAACTTTCAATCATCAATATAAAAAGTAAAAGAAATAAAATAATGGAAAGATTCTTGCAGCAAAAATCAACAAATACAAGAAGGTTTAACAAAATCAAAATGAGAAACGTAATGAAAGAGGAAACTCTCAAATATAGTGTGACAAGCACGTGAGGTGATCTCCGTTAAAAAGTTAACTGCTAGTTAGGACTATTAATGCACCATGTGAAAGAATATGTATTATTTTGAGTCTAAGACCAAAGATAATGTATGATTTTGGGCCTTTTCTCGCCAAATCACTTAATCTATCCATCATTTTACTTTCACGGTATTGTTTCACACGCACTGAATTTGTGTTTCGGAAAAGGAGGGGTTTGTGGTATTAATAATGTGTTATTTTGAGTCGGGTAATTGGGCTCAGCAATTTACAGGAATGGACTTCTTACGGCTTGGTCTTTAATCTTTAGACCAGTTAAATCAAGTTTAGCTAAAATACTCCCTCCGTTCATTTTTACTTATCCATTTTTTACTTTTCACGCTATTTAAAAATTAATAAATAAAGTATATATTTTACTATAATACCCATATTAATTGGTGTATAATTGTATTGAAGTTGGGAAAATGACTTGGAATAAGTAATAAATGCTAAAGGTAAAACAGGAAAAATAAATTATTTTTCTCTTGATATGCGAAAATGGACAAATAAAAGTGAAAATCTATTTTTGAAATAATGAACAATTAAAAGTGAACGGAGGGAGTACTCTCTATTAGGCTTGATACAGTTGCCCTTTTTGGTAAAGTTGCGCTCTTTGGGATCCAAGACTTTTGTAACCCAAAAATAAATTTTTAGAACCAAAATAACCCATTAAAAAAAAAGGCTTTACGCATAGATTCTGTGCGTAAAAGGACCAAAGTGTAGTTTTACACTTAAGTCCTTTTACGCACAGAATCTATGCGTAAAAGCTCTTAAATATACGGGGCCTCCTTCTTCCCCACCACTGGTCCCCCACGATCAAAAGGGAAAAAAAAATCAGCCATTAAATGTGCATTTCCGAAGTCCCACGCGATCAAAAATATCGTTTTCTTGTTGATTTCTAACCCAAAAGTCAATATTTTTGGTATATTGAAGTCTAGGAACAAGTTTCTTCGCAATAAAGCGGCGTATAATTCAATTCAAAAACTCAAAATCAAAGCTTCAATCTAGGTATTTTATTACGATTTTTCTATTACATTATTAACCTAAGCATTACCATTGTACAAAAAAAAAAAAACTTTTACGCACTTTTTTTGTGCGCAAAATGGGTTGTTTCTGCCCGTTTTTTTAATTTTTTTAATTTTTTTATTTATTTATTTGTTGTTAATTTGTTAATTGTTTATTTACTATTTGTTAATTGTTAGATTAGTTATTTCAATTGTTAGACTAGCTAATTATTTATGTAGTTTTTGTTAAGCCAATTGTTTATTTGTTAATAATTTGTTAATTATTTTATTAGTTAGTTAATTGTTTATTTATTAATTATATGCTAATAATTTGTTAATTATTTGATTAGTTAGTTAATTGTTTATTTATTAATTATATGCTAATAATTTATTAATTGTTTGATTAGTTAGTTAATTGTTTATTTATCAATTATATGCTAATTGTTTGCTAGCTAATTTTTAATTTTTTGATTTGTTAATTATTAATCTTTATATCTTTAATTGTTAATTTATTTATTTGCTAATTAGAAATTGAAAATCCTTAGTTTAGGATTCAATCCTTTGTATAATTTCTCGGTAAAAGATTACATAACTAATACTACGTATTAGAGATTAATTAAAAAAATAATGATTAATTTAAAGTGTGTAAAAAAATATACCATTTTAATCCTTACTTCATGTATTAATAATTAATTTAAAATGCCTAAAATAGATAGGACATCTCCATGGAGCCGGGGCCCTTCGACAACAGAGGGGTACTTTATCTACAGCATGAGCATAGGTCCCAATATGTATGGGATGCGCAGGTATCCTCTAGTTGAGTGGTCCGTACCCGTTTGGGGGAGTCAGCATTGTTACACCTCGGAAATTTCATGTCGTTGCGTCGTGAATAGACTAACGTAAGCTTAACGCGAACATGAAGCCCTCGCGATTATAAAAGGGTATTTGGCAACCTGAGGGGATGTACGACAAGATTTTTAAGTTATGTGACTTGGTGGAGCTAGGTTCGGCAAAGGAAGCGAAGTATAAGTTGTGTTTGGGGAAGATTTCACAGTTATCGAGCTAATGGATATTTAGTAAGGCTTTGAGGATGAGTTATAAGGCTCGTTAGATCGTTAAGAGAATGTTAAACAAGCGCCAAGAAAGTTCCATAAGGATTTGAGATCAAACGGAACGACGAGGACAAATCCGAGAAAATGGTGGATCGTACGGTCATATATACGGACCGTATAATTTATGCGGCCCGTATATCTGACTGTAGAACCCTTCCAGAGAGGGGTGACAATCTGGAGGAAACATACGGTCCATTATACGGACCGTATAAATTATACGGTCCGTATAGTAGACTGTATATTTCCGGTCGGGTCCGAATTCTATCTTTATATATGCAGGGTTTCCTTTTCTTTTTCTCATTTTCCACTTCTCCAACCTTCCTAAAACCTCTAGAATCTTCTCCATATCACACTAACACATATCCAAGAAGGGAAATCAAAGATCAAAAATCAAAAGTTGGTAGAATCAAAGGTGTGGATGTTTTCTAGGGTTGATAGAAGTTGAGAATCTCTTGGATATTGAGGTTGAGTTTTCTCAAGAGGGGTATTTTCATTCAAAAGACCATCTCTACATGATCCAAGGTGAGTTTTACAATTGTTTTATGTTATTGATGGTGTTGAATAGTTGAAGAACTTGAATTAGAAACAAATATGGAATATGAACTCAAATATGCAAATAATGGTATGATGAGTTGAAAAATAGTTTGAGCTATGGCTCATGGTGTAATATGAGTACAATCTTGTTACGAGTGATGCTAATGATATTGAGGAAGTATTAGGTGAATAATGAACATGATGTTGTATTATTGTTATGGTTATGGAGGATCTAGGAAGTGAATTTGGAAGTTAAATGACACCTAATCCGAAGGGATTTACATATTGTGATATTATGGGTGTTGTTATGATGTTAGGAGCTGTTTTATTATATGAGGAAAAGTGTTGAAACAAAGGAAATGCTGTCCAATTTTCGTTAGCCTTAGCCACCTTAGTTTAAGCTTAAGTATATTTTCGATAACCTAATTTTCGTACGAATCCTCTTGTATGTAGAATTGTGAGCCCGGAAGGAGAGCGCTTAGTCAATATCGTTAAGGAGATATAAAGGTATGTAAGGCTCGTCCCCTTCTTTCAAGGCATGATTCCTGTACTATAATCTTTTCCCTATATTTCCATGACCCTCTTACATCCCTAAACATGAAAGTTAAAGATCTTCAAGAGCTTCTTATGAGATATGTTTTATGACAATGATGTTGATAATGATGTGTTCATAAAGCTGATATTTCTCTGTTTATGATTTCATTGATGCTATTCTTTGTTGCTGTCTCACCTCATGATATTAGTTTCTCCAAGGTGAGACATAGCGATGATGATGATGCCATAACGTAATCGGAGGTTCACGACCTTATGTTACTCCGATTGAGTCATAGCTTTATTTGGGCTCTCATGCATGTTGCCTGTATTATATATATGTATGATATATATGTACATGGGGACATGGGGAAAGGTGAGGCGTTATAGACGCATGGCCACCTGATCAGTTGGTATATTATGATATCGTCCCGGACGCGGGATGCCCAGACGCGGGATATATGGGTATATGGATCGGGCCGTTCGTTTCGCGACAATATGACTATAATACATGGATAAATGGATCGGGCTGCACGTTCCGCAACAATATATGATATGATATGATATTATTTATTACATAGGCTTGCATGCATGACTCCGCCTTAAAAGGCAAGCAGTCACAGGTTATTTCTTTATCTTTTATTCTCTTGTTTCCTTATTATGTTATAATGCATGCCTTACATACTCAGTACATTGTTCGTACTGACGCCCTTTTCCTTTGGACATTGTGCTCATGCCTACAGGTAGACAGGGAGACGACCCAGCTTCCTAGGAGCCAGATCAGCTTGCACAGGAGCACTTCCATATTCCGGAGGTGCGGTTTCTGATATATTCTTTTGTGTACATACTTGGATATGGCAGGGTCCTGTCCCATCTTCATGACTTCAGTATTTCAGTTAGAGGCTCGTAGATACTTATGTGTGGGTAGTAGGTGTTATGTGACCCTCATTGTATATTTTGTATATCATTCTTTTGCTGTCGTGAGGGCTTATGTGCACATATACATATATTTTACAGAATAGTTCATGACCAGTTCATAGTAGACATTGTCTTGGAGATTATATGTGTACAGGTTAGGACGATAGTAGCATGATGAGTGGTGCGCGGTAGATAGCTCCGGGTACCCGTCATGGCCCTCTAGTCGGGTCGTGACAAGCATGGGATATTCTAGAGGCTATTCCCCCACATTCTCGTGTCATAGAGATACTACGTCGGGGCAGTATCTACCGGTGCATGGAGGTTGATCGGCTTGTGCACGATAAGGCTCTAGTGACAGCTATGATTAAGTGCTGGCGACCGGAAACCCATACATTTCATCTCCGCACTGGCGAGGCTACCATCACCCTGCAGGATGTCGAGGTGATTTATGGTCTACATATTGATGGACAGGCATTGTATAGAGTGGAGCCTCCGCAGCTGTCGTATCCCCAGGAGTTGACTAGGCTCACTGGTTTCGTGCCTCATCAGAGGGATATGCGTGGACGGAGTTGGTTGTTGCGGTCCTCTCTCCATGCTCATTTACGCCTCGTACATTTGCAGCATCCGATTGGCGAGGCGACGCCTCAGGTTGATGTTGACCGACGTGCTCGCTTATATCTTCTCATCATATTTGGGGGCATCATGTTCCCGAACACGTCGGGTGCGGATATGAGCATGAGGTGTACGCTTTTTTATCGAGGATCTGACCACCGGGATGTTACGGTTAGGCGCCCACCGTCTGCGGCTTACATGTACGAGGATTTGATCGAGCCTCTATGGGCGAGAGGCTTGAGGTCGCTGCATTTAGCCCTCTTCTTCAGGTAATATATGTAAGTGTGTGTAATAAAACACTAAATATATTTTTTCGAAACGATGATTGATAAATAATTTTTTTGATGACTATGACAGATATGGGTGTGGACTAGGTTGAGACATTTTCAGCCCATAGCTGCTCACCCTCCCGATGACTATGTTGCTGAGGATATGTCATACGCGCGGAGATGGTCGCGAGGCCGTACCAGAGGTGTGTAGACGCACCATGTCATTCTCCCATTTAGGGATCAGTTAGACCGCATGACGGCACCCGAGGTGAGTTTTTTTTTATTTAACATTAGTTTGTTATTTTTGTTAGTCTTTTATTGTTAACTAGTTAAATTCTTTTTATAGGCTTTCATATGGACGCCGTATAATCAAATTTTGGGTCAGCTGCTGGCGTTTTGTAGGGCTAGTGAGCACATGTAGATGGCACGGTGTCCATTGATCCATATAGACACCGTTGAGCATCACACGCCCGACCGCGTGTTACGGCAGTTTGGGCATGTACAGAGCATACCCGCGGCTACACGTTGGGAGCAAACCCACTATACCAAGGACGAGCGTTCGATCGACAATGCGATATGGTGGGTGCGTATGCACCAGGAAGTCGATGCACGGAACGCGAGAATAACGACTATAGCGGCTGTCGGGCATGACACTCCGGTCCATGAGTACATGACGTGGTACATGCATATCCCTCGCTCCTTGATTGCCAACCCCTCGATGCCTCATCCTGAGGGCCAAGGATATGCATCACTCTCAGGAGCGTATGAGGCGCTGGTAAGTTTATTAGTCTTAAACTTAAACCATCATCTTATTATGTATTACTTTACAAATTTATTCAATTCTTAAAATTTGCAGATATATGCAGCTGCGGATGACTCTGATAATAAGCCATGATAGCATTCCCCGTACGGAGTCCACTGACCCCGGGATAGCAGCATATGCAGCACGGATAGTTCAGCGTACCAACATTGGTATGATACGGGCATAGGAGTGGCATCGTGTCGATGAGAATGTTCCAGTGCCTGCTCCAGAGGGTGTTCCAGAGGGTGGTAGGGCTGATAGAGGTGGTCGGGCTGGCAGAAGTGGTCGGGCTGGTAGAGGTCTAGTAGATAAGCTTGACGATATAGCCCGTCAGGCTTCGTCGGCTATAGATATGCCGCCGACTTGTTCTTCCAGGCCGTCAACTTCACAGAGACCTGGATATACACCAGAGATGTTCGCACATTATGATCCTTGGTCATCACTTCCACAGGTGCCAGTTAGTGATCTATATATGGGAGACGGAGATGAGGACATAAACTTGGATATTATTTTCGATGACTACTTTCTTCGTCCTACAGCCAGGCCTACGGCACCATCTACATCTCCGGCTCCGCGAGCCACTCAGGAGCCCTCTCACATGCCATCTCAGGAGCTCGTCGACACACAGGTTTATTTTTTTACAATCAAATAATGTATTAATTAATTATTTTATTAATCTAAACTAAATCATTTACATGTATTATAGGGTCATTCTTCTGCGCCTGTAGACCCGTCTCCTCTTGTTCAGATTAACCATCTCCACCTCCAGCTATAGCTCCGGGTATTGCTCAGGAGACCGTTGAGGAGTCAGCTAAGGAGCCCTCTGACCAGCCATCTCAGGAGGCCCTCGACACACAAGTTTGTTTTTTACAAAGAAATAATTTATTACATAATTGTTTATATGTTATTTCATGTTTGGTTTTTGAAACATTAAATTATTTATATGTTATTTCAGGTTCATTCTTCTGTTCCTGTGGTCCAGTCTCCTTCGATTGAGTCATCTCCTGAGGCATCTAATGAGGCTACTCAGGTGGAAACCGCCGCCGTCTCCCACAGGAAGCATATTTTCACCCAGGGCCTGAAGAAGGGAAGAAAGGATGATCATGGCATAAATCATCACATCGTCATTAGGAGGAGGAGAGAGGATCCAGATGATAGTGAGGGTGGTGGGGTTAGGAGGATCCTTAGGCCTTAGGAGATTTTGTATTTGTAAGGGATAAGGCACTGTTACCCCCCCCCAACTTGTACCAAATTTGCTAGGACACACCTTTCCTTTCAAGGGGTCTATTACCCCACCTAAACTATATTTTCCCGTAATTATTTGCACCTTTTGTCCGACTCCGGACTAGTGCGTGATATCAAATATGTGAAGCGCGTAGGAGGTAAAAAACATAATTTGTCACGAATGGGAAAGCGCCACGTATCATTCCCAAAGCTTATTATGTGAAGACCCATCGTCTAAAGCACTACTTTTCATTAATAAAAGCTCAACCGATTATACACCCAATTTAAGAATCAAATTATTTTTGATCCTAAATTCTCATCTTTTTAGACGAGGTAAGTAAATTATTGTGTAAATTCGTTATCCTTTCTCCATCTCATGTTGAATTTCTAGTTTAGGGTTTTAATTTTCTTCCCCAATTTCGTGTATGAAATTTTTAGGGTTAGAAATGGCGAACAACTTGTTGAATAAGGCGGGACGAAGAAGATCCTATGCTCAATTCTGTAGTGCGATGCAAACATGGCATTTTGCTGAAAATGCAGACTTCTTGGTCTGATCGCAATCCCGGAAGGAGATTTTGGTCTTGTCCTCACTATGAGGTTTGTGCTCATATTCTAATTTGGTTGATTAATTTTAGTGTTAAGTGTTAATTTCAAGTGTTTGTATTCTTCAAATTTCAGCCAATGAAGTGCAATTTTTTTCGGATGGAGAGACACGGAGAAAGTTGATCAAAGATCAAGGTTTATTATTCCAAGATTGGTGAACAAAATCAAAGAGTTAGAAGAAAATTACGAGCATGTTCGGTGCATTTGCATGAGCTTGAAAGTCTTAAGATGAAATATGATAATGTCGACATGAATTCACTTGAACCTAAGGAGAAAATTCAGTTGGATGAGGTTGAAAGTCTTACCCTTCAATATGATAATCTCAACATTAGTGAGTTGATTGAGCTTCAAGAGTCAAATGACGGAGGTGAGTTGATTGAGCTTCAAGATTCAAATGAAGGAGGTGAGTTGATTGAGCTTCAAGATTCAAAAGAGGAGGAGGATGGATTGAATGAGTTTGAAGATACAAAAGAGGGAGAAGGATGATTTGAATGAGCTTGAAGATTCAAAAGAGAATAATTTGAAAGAAGGATATGACGGAAAAAAGAAAAGCGACGGTGTTGGTTTAATAGAAACTTACTTTGGTGTTTGATGGTTTGTTTATTTGTTTTGTATCTTAGTAGTTTATTCGAAATGGGCAACTTGAAGAAAAATCAAATGAAGTTGCCATAGTAGCTAGTGGTGCGTTAATAGTACCTTATTTTGTTTGTTGTAATTAGAAATTTTTATATCGGTCGGTTCGGTTCGGGTTTCAAAATTATCGGTTTAACTTATTGGTTATCGGTTTGTAGATATGTTAAACCGTTAAAGAACCGTTAAAATATCGGTTAATGGGTTATCGGTTAATCGGTTGTTGTATGTTATCGGTTCGGTTATCGGTTTACCTAACCGTTAAGATTTCACACAACAAAAAAATGGCTTGACCACTTTGTACAAGCAAAATCATGCACGGGGAACCACTTCTTGTACCAAGATCCAAGAATAATCTTAAGTTTCATTTACTACTACAAGAAATTTAATGATTTGTTATGGCTCTATCATACTCAAAACAATGCTGCATCGTGATTTTGTGGGCCTTTGGGCGGCGAGCCGACAAAGGCAAAACCATCAACCTTTTCGAATTACCTAGCAATGATAACGAGATGATAATGCACACCGTTTTAATTGTTTCGAAACTACTTTTTCCAATGATTTAGCACATAACACTCATGACTTTGTATAATTTCCCAACGACCAATCGAATAGTATACTAATCTATACTCCTCGAATTAAAAAAAGTAAACGATCTAATGAATAGTGTAGATCCAAGATCCACGAGTGTACAAGCAAATGCACTTTCGAGTTCTCTTCAATCGCAAGAATAAACTAGCTTATGACATTCTAAAAGGAAACAAGTAGTAAATTTCTCCTTCCATTTAATCTCATAAAAATGCGGCACCACAACACCAAAAATTCGGCAATGCACGAGGGGCACCGCGCGGTGCCCTTCACTGGGGTGGTCTTTAAATTTTGCCCCTCATATTTGAAATCTTTAAAATTTGCCCTTCGGCTAACACCCATAGGTTCCAGGTTCGAACCCACGCGCAGTCAAAATTTTAAAAAAAAATCGCAAGGCAAGTTTAAATTTCGCTATGCTTAACCGTGATATTTTTGTTAAGGAATTATCAAAGTTATGCGGACCCGGCATACTTATGCCTTGTGGGCGGACTTGGCATAAGTATGCGGTCCGGCATAACTTTGATAATTCCTTCACAAAGTTATGCCGGTCCGCATAAAAGTTTGCCCATTAAAAATATGCCCCCACCGGCATAACTTTGATCATAACTTTGTGAGGAACACAATCTTTCTCGTTTTGCTTGGTTAGTCACCATGTATCTTTCCCCGTATCCGTTGAATGTTATAATCTTTCATACCATCGCTCCTACCGGGTCTTCTCATCAAGAGTAGAACATATTGCCCGTGATCCCGTAGGTAATACGGTTTGATGTTTTTCAATGAGAAGTCAATGCAACATCTCCTTTGATGGAATTTATGGGATTGATTCACCTTCGGTATCTTTGTTATAGAAAGGTTCATGCTGCTTTTAACGACATTGAGATGGACAACCTCTTGATGTGTAGCCGAAAGCGTGACTTTGGACCAACTTGAAAACCCTTTATAATTACCAAAGTTATGCCGGACCGGCATACTTTTGTTAAGAATTACAAATTTTATGCGGACCGGCATACTTTATGCCTTATGAAATGGGACTTGGCATAAGTATGCGGGTCCGCATAACTTTGATAATTCCTTCACAAAGTTATGCGGGTCCCAGATAAAGTTTGCCCTTTAAAAGTATGCCCCCATCGGCATAAACTTGTTAAGGATTTACTAAACTTATGCCGATGGGGGCATACTTATGCCTTATGGGCAAACTTTGCCTTGAAGGTCAGCTTTAACTTTGTGCTGTAAAAGTTTTTTGGATGGAATAAAATAGACTTTCAACCAAAAAAAAAAAGTTTGCCTTATAAGGCAAAGTTTAAATTTTGTATGCCCCCTCCAGCAGACTTTTAGTTATGTTTAACTAAAAGTCTGCCGGAGGGGGCAGACTTTTAGTGTAAGTGACTTAATATATATGAAAGGGTAGAAGTGTAATTAATTAAATTCTTATCGGGTTATCGGGTAACCCGTTAAAAAACCATTCTCAAATGCCATGACAACCCTAACGAGTTTTTCATTTTAAAGTGCACCAGAATTTGTCACTCAAATGTGCCAGAATTCAGCATCAAAACCATTCTCAAATGCCATAACAACCTAACAGTTTTTTGAGTGACAAAATGCACCAGAATTTGTCACTCAAATGCACCAGAATTCGGCTTCAAAAGCATTCTCATATGCCATAAAAAAATAACAATTTTTTGAATGACAAAATGCACCAGATTTTGTCACTTTGAAATGCACATATATAAACAAAACAATTCTTAAACATTGGGTGTAAATAGCGAATTCGGTACCATTTCCAACATAACAAAAAACAAATGGTACATCTGAATACCAACATGAACAAAGCAGTTACTTCAAAGTCTTAAGTCTTAATGTAGCTTCAAACAAACAAATTACAACACTTCCAGCTGGCACTTAACATTAGATCTTCCATCGGTCTCTTGGCAGTGAAGGATTGGTGCTTTGCCTTGCTTTAGCCCTTACTTGATCTCTAATCTCTTGAAGCCTTCTTGTTGTGAGTGCTTTAGCTCCCTTCCACTTCAGAGTACTTGTTGGTTTGAAACCAATATCACCAATTACATCAGCTGATCTTACTATTTTTTTTGGTCCGATGAAGATACTATTCTTTGACTTGGCAGTCCAGGCTATTTAAAAAAAAAAAAAAACATAAGTTATTGTTATTAAGAGAACAGTACAATATAGTAATGTATGAATACTTACATTAAAAGTTGTGAAGCCATTCTCAGCTTGAAACACACCTACTCCCATCACTCTTGGCCTTTTATATGGTGTTGTTCTTGCCACACCTTTTCCTTTTCCTCTAGTTGCAGCAGTTGAACTAGGTGCAGTAGTTGAACTAGGTGCAGTAGTTGAACTAGGTGCAGCTGTACTTCCGGAGCAGTTAAACCAACTTTCAAGTGGATGATTAACATCCTCTCCCACATTTCTTCCCACACTTTTTCTTTTTCCTCTAGTTGCAGCAGTTGAACTCGTACGGCCCCGGTTGAACTAGGTGCGAACGTTGAACCAAATGCTGTGTTGAACCAGGTGTAGTAGTACTTCCAGAAGTTGAACCAACTTTCAAGTAGGTGATTAACTTTTTTCTCCTCCCACATTTCTCCCCACACCCCTTCCACTTCCTCTACCACCTCTAGTACCTACGGTTCTTTTTGTACTTTCGGTAGCCTTGAAGAAGTTTCATGTGCCACATTTGGTGTTGTGTTAGTTGCGGATGGAACTTCAAAGAAGAATTGTACTTTTCCTAGTACCTCTCGTTCTTTTTGTACTTTCGGCGGACTCTTGATGAAGTTTCATGTGCCACATTTGGAACTTCAAGCAGAATTGCATTTTTCTTAGGTCGCCTCTCCCTCTCTCTTTCTGCAAGGGCTCAACTTCAACACTTGTTGTTTTCTAACATACAAACACACATATATTAGAAGACACAACCAATATTAGAAGACACAAAATAAAATAGTACATTACCTTTGGTCTGCCCATCCTTGTTGTTGAACTTGATGGAATTGATGAACCAGGATGATCATGTGCATCAGTTGAACTTGATGGAACCGATGAACCAACATTTTTCAAAGTACATCCTCTTCACGTGACCCTTAACATGGCAGACCACATGTCATAGTCATACCGAGCTTTAGGTAATTTCCCACACTTCTTTGTTTCATTTTGCTCTTTCCTTCTATTCTTTTTGGGCCTGCCTGGCATTGGTTTCACCACTGGTGGTGCAACAGTAGGATGTCTATTATCAGGCCAAAAAGGCATATTATTTACAGGCTGAATGAAGTGAATCAAGTGGAAATTCTAACATTTTACCAGCAATTCAAGAAAAATACTACTTTATTCGATTCATCAAAATCGCAAACATAAAAACCCCTAAAACCCTAGACTAACACAAACCCAATTAAATGTAGTAAAGTACTAACCTTTGGTCGAAATGTAAGCTTAACCTTCCAACTGACCGTGAATCAACAAGTTGTACCACCAAAGAGATCAAAAAACAAAAAAAAACCCTAGACTATACTTTTTTGAACTGAAAGGAGGTAGAACGTTTGATTGAAGAACTTAATAGTCTACACTACATACTTCTTTTCACTCTATTAATGATGAACTGCAGGAGAATTAAGAGGAATTAAGGATTTAGGGAAATTTTGTTGAAGAATCGAAGAGGTTGGCTGATTTTTGGGTTATGCTCTTTTGGTCAAACGAGCAATGTATTAAAATTAAAAGGAAAAATGAATTGTCTTGGGGCCCACGGCCCGCGTGTGTAACACGATTGTAATATAAACGGGACACTAGTCCGAGTCGGCACAAAAGGTACAAATAATTACGGGAAAATATAGTTTAGGGGGGTAATAGGACCCCTTGAAAGGAAAGGTGTGTCCTAGCAAATTTGGTACAAGTTGGGGGGGGGGGGGGGTAACAGTGCCTTATCCCTATTTGTAAATAAAATGTACAATTTTATGTTAATATTATATATATTTTTGGGTATTATTTTTTTAATGATAATTAGTTATTTTAGAATTTATTGTTGATTAATAATAACTCGTCCGACGTCCTATATTAATTAGAACCCTATAACGACGATCTAAATGTATATGTATAACAAGTTTTCAAACTTACTTCGAAGCACTTTATAACCCCTAAAACGACGATCTAAATGTATATGTATACTTGATGTAATGAGTCGATATTATTGTACACTAAAAAAAAAAAAAAAATTAAGTTCTATATAAAATATTTATATTCCGGTGTTTTGAAACGTGACTAATTTTCGGTCAAAGTATGAAAAAAAAGCTTAATTTTGAGTTTGATTTCCAAAGAATAAAGAATGGGGTGCGCGGGGGTGGGGGGGGGGAGGGGGAGGTTCACTCACAGATTCTGTGCGTGAAGCCTACTTTGGCTCTTTTTTTTTTTTTTTAACGGGTTAGTTTGGTTCCAAAAAAAAATTTTTGGGTTAGAAAAGTTCCGGACTCTGCTCTTTGTGTACAATCTAAAGAGTAAAGGGTGCACACCGAGATCGATGCAAAACCTTTTTGTGTATTTTAATTTTTTTTTATTTTCTACACCACCCACCCCGCACTCCCACTGCCCTCTAAAAAAAAAAGAAATTCACTTATTTTTCAAGAACACATTTTCCTCCATACCGAACACACCCTTAGTACTCCCTTCCAATCAAAGTAAATTTGGAAAAAAAAATAATTAATTCTCTTGATTATGTAAGTGAACACTTATTTTGAACCAAAAT
This sequence comes from Lycium ferocissimum, assembly GCF_029784015.1. Lineage (NCBI taxonomy): Eukaryota > Viridiplantae > Streptophyta > Magnoliopsida > Solanales > Solanaceae > Lycium > Lycium ferocissimum. The sequence goes on from NC_081342.1 coordinate 67,861,588, forward strand.
AAAAAGGCTAAGTGGACACTTATTATGAACCAGGGGGAGTATTATATAAGGAAAAGAGTGAAAAATGTTCTTTAAGTGCGCAAAATTTCTAATATTTGTCATTAATGCAAAGTTATGCCTCATGGGGCAGACTTTGCCTTAAGACATAACTAAAAGTCTGTCGGAGGAGGCAGACTTTGCCTTAAGGCATAACTAAATGTCTGCCCTATCCGGCGGACTTTTAGTTATGACTTAAGGCAAAGTCTGCCCCATAAGGTATAACTTTGCATTAAGGCTAACCTATGACTTATAAGGCAGACTTTTGCCCGAATAGGCATACTTTTGCTACCAAACTCTGTCTTGCGAAATCCAAACTCTACCTTACAAATTTTTTAAAAATTTTTGACTGAGTAGAGGTTCAAACCCAGAATCCATGGGTTTTAAGCGAAGGGAAAAAATTAAGGAACACCAATTTGAGGGCCAAAAATTAAAGACCACCCAGCGAAGGGAAATCCTGCAAATTGTCCAATATTTAAACCAACGACAACATGCTTAAGGCCAACCTAGGAGGTGTGTTCTAATACAAAAAGAGTGATAGTTTAGATAAGTAAAAGCGAATAATGAATAATTGAGGTATGAATCTCGCAAAAAAGTGATAGTTTAGATGTGTTTTTGACCATCTAATTCAATTATGAGTTCTAAATATGTATTGTAAGATAAGGAAATATATACTCCGTTATTCCGTAAAAATAGGCTAAATTTTTAACCATAATATAATGTTAATAGCTCGCTAAAAGAAAGAAACTAAAATTTTCAAATAGTTTATATTTATTGGGTAATAAAATATTACTCCCTCCGTTCTATAGGACGATGTTTGATTGGGCACGAAATTTAAGAAATAAAGAAATATTTTTAAAATTTGTGGTCTAAAACAAACCATATAAATTTGTGTTGTTAGAAATGATTTCGTTAAGGATTAAAAAGAAAAATTAAAATTGAATTATAACTAAATATAAAAAGTATATTCTTTGAATGATTAAAAAGGAAAGAGTGTTATATAAATTAGTTAAATCTTAATATACTTGTTTTCCCCAAATTGGTGAGGCTAACAACAAATTACAGCCCAATTAGCCGACTGCATTAACTGGTCAAAATAACCCATTAATACCACAAATCCTTCTCCAAAAATACAAAAATACCCTTTTGCTCTTTCAACTGAAGCAGTTGTAGTGCATGGAGAGCTAAATCATGAAGGGAGGAGACCGACTCAGTGATTTGCCAGAGTTGATTCTAATTCACATACTCTCTACGTTATGAGAAGCTAAAGAAGTAGTGAGAACCAGCTTATTATCTACGCGATGGCGGTCTCTTTGGATGTCCGTTCCAGTATCACTTTTTTTCCAGTTCTCCTACAGTAACAACGAAACGGCCGCTCTTGATTTCATGGTTTCTACAAATAGAGAGCTTCATTATTGGAGGTTTTGCGACAAAATCCGAAGATTCAGTGTCTGTCTTTTTAAATACAGGAAGGAGTATGTTAAAGATGTTGATCTATGGGTCTATTTTGCAACTAAAGTTACTAATGTTGAAGGTTTTAAACTTGAATTTTACCGTGGAAGTGACTATTATGAGTTTCCTCAGTTTGCATATAAGAATACGTCATTGAAGAATTTGGTTTTATGGCACTGTCAACTGAAACCTTGTGGTAGTATTAATTGGACTAGTCTCGTTTCTCTTAAAATTGGGGGCGTGAAATTGGCAGATGGTGCCATCGAAAAGGTGTTATCTGGTTGCCCTAACTTGAAATTAAATATCTTTTCGGGCATTCAACGTTTGGAAATCAGCAATGCGAAGTTGAGAAAATTGATAATAGAAGGTTCCTACAATAAGAATCATGACCTTTGGCTCGAAATATTAGCCCCGTTTATTCAGTATTTGAAGCTTTGGGGACCGTGCTGTGAGATACGCATGCAACAGAGAAATGTGCATTCACTTGTCACTGCAGTCCTTGATTTATATTTTGATTTTCAGGATGGGGAATACAACTTGGATGAGGTGTGTCGCTATATGAAGGAACTTCTTCAGAGTGTTGTCCATGTCAAGAACCTTGAATTGAGTCCATGGTGCATCGAGGTTTATTCATACTCTTCGCTATCCTAAATTCAGTTTTTTTTTTTTTTTTTTTTTGGACTTTTTATTTGTTATTGAATCATCAGTTTAGTAACATCAATAATTCCGCAGCTTAGGATAATCTGATAACAAAGTTGGTAAGTACTAAAGAATTACTCAGGGCCAATATAGTTGATAGATTGAAACAAGACCTTTTGAATAAAATTTATGAACTGTGAGGATAAAGAATTTGCAATGGACAAAACAACACATAGAACTGGGATTGATTTACATTGATCATACTCTTTAAGTCGTGTGAATGGGTTTTCCGAAGTTCTTAAATCTTTGGGCAGGAGCCCTCTGTTATTGTACTGCATTTTGCATCCTCTGGATGTTGTTGAATGTTCTATTGTTTCCTGATTGAAAGAAAACTCCATCTTTGGATTATCAAACCAACCTTGAACACTTTGATTTGGCAAAACACGGTCTTATAGTCCAGGCTATTCTTACGAATTATTTGCTATTTTCATGTCATTTGTAAGTATGTCGCATTTCCTTGTTTTGACATATTTTGGTTTATTTATTTGGTTTATAAGTGCCTGTCCATACTGGAATTGAAAGGGTAGCAACCTCCACCATCAAGCTGGAAATTCTTAAAACTTAATGCAGCCTTGGAACAGTTGGACTTCCCTGGAATTTGCAGCTTTATACAGAGTTCATCAGGTCTTGAGACATTGGTCATTGACTGGTCCCATCAGGATTCAAGAGTGAGTTTCCTTTATGCCTCCATTTCTGTTACTTCATGTTAAAAATATCAAACTATTAGTGGAAGAAGAAGATTATATATATCCACATATTTTCGATCTTAAGTGCTTGAGGAAAAAATGATTTCTTTTTTAAATTTAAACCAACTGGTATATTTCTCTGCCTTACCTCTTTAAAAAAAGGTATGAAATGAACTGGTTCAATCCTTAAGTAAAGAGATTATTGAGAAGGTTCAATCCGTGACAAAAGCATAGGAGATAAGCCTCTAATGTGTGAGTAAAATCTTGTTTCTGTATAGGAGGACGAATCCTATTTACAATGTGAAGCATAACTAGCCTAAGTGCTTGGCGAGCTTAACAACAATAGCTTCTATTTTGAGGAGACTTGCTCCCCTGTACAATGTTTCCCTAACAACAACAACAACATACCCAAAGTGAATCCGCGAGAAGTGTTTGGGGAGGTTTAGTGTACGCAGATCTTACCCCTGAAGAGACTTGTTTCCGGCATAAGGACAAGCAAATCAAAACAGTATGATAGAGTAGTAACAACCACAAAAAGGGTCAGTAACAACCACAAACCAATACAATAGTCAAAGAACAAGAAACAACTAATAGTAGCTGAAATCGAAGGGCATGAAACTACAAAAGTAATACTACGACTACTAGTATGGAAGGATAGCGGGATACAATGTTTCCCTAAGAAGTAAGAAAGAAAAAGTGAGTAGCATGCGAGCTCACGAAAAGATCTAGCAGGGAAGTTCATTATCGGAGGTGAGCTTTGGGCTTTCTTTCGAATTCTGAATGAAGGTAGCTCCCACTTGTCTACCCTTAAATATACTCTAGCTTCTCTTGATAGTGAATTAAAGTTTCAAGTGTTCATCTCTGCATTCAAATGAACAGTCATACCAGGCTTCTCTGTAAATGACTTTTTTACCTTGAATCAACTCTTTAGTCTCTTCAAAAATAGGTTCATAGTGTCAAGAAGGTTTTGCAACTCCCTTGCAAGCACTCACAATAAGTGAAGAGTCGCCTTCCACCCAAAATCTTTCTAATACCGTGTTCAAAACACTGTTTAAGCCCATAAGAAAGAACAAATGCTTCAGCAGTATTTTTTGTTCCATGGCCTAGTGTGACTGCATATGCCATAATAATATCACCAGAAGAGTTCCTCACTATGCCACCTGCTCCACATTATCCTTGTCTGCAACTGTCATCCATTGTTAATTTTACCCATCCTTGACCATGTTTGTACCATTTTAATATAGTGCTTGTCTACCGAGGTGAGTATTTCTAAATGTGTTTAGTAGTTGCTCCAGGGAATGTGTTCAAATTCTTGAAATTTTACTTGAATGCTTCTTTGCAAGGATTTCAGAATCTGCTTTTTAGTCTTGAAAGTCGATGGTTTCTATCTTTGCTAAATCTTCTGCAGCAATGTGTTTATTATTCAGGTTATATGTAAGACGTCTATGGGAACATTTTCATTCTCTCAATTTATTTTCCCTCATAAAGTTATTCAGCTTGAGTTGTTGACAGAAACTTCATGTTGTTCTATCAAAATGGATTCTATGAGTTTCATGTGGAATATATGGGTTGAAAGAAATAAAAGATGTTTCGGAGAGGTTGTGTCCATTTGTTGGTGTAGGGAGGGCAGCTGGGGAGGTGCACAACTTTTTGGCTTTCTTGATTCTATGAGCTTAAAGATATAATGGAGCAGTTGTAACATCTTTTTGTATCTTTGCAGTACATTCTTGATACTAGCCATAATAAAAAACTTTATCTTAGTTATAAAATAAATTGATTCTATCAGTAAGCCAATTTTCTAGTCAACTTTTGTGTAGTTGCGGGAAAACTATGTAAAACCAGGGATAATGCTCGCTTTGGAATAGATAAAAGGACCAGCTTAAATGAAGCTTTGAAACATTTGAAACAATAGTAATCGTGTTGCTCTTTTTTATATCTCCTTAATCCTTTTCTCATTGTGTTTTGAGTAAACTAGAGCAGCTACATTTATTTGTTATTCAATTGTTTTTGAAAAAATGAAGCTTTGCAACATATTTGTTGTTGTTTGCATGTACCACTTTGTAACATCTGCTAAGCACATGACATATTCCTTGAATCTAATCTAAAAATTAATCTCCTTTTAGTACATTTTATCCACAATTAAACCTGAGTTTCTACCTAAAGGAGAATAACTGGATAATACAACAGAATTTTCGTGCAGGACTGGCTGTTAAGTTACACAAATGAGGACGAACGGATCAGGAGGTTCGATACACATAATTTTGACTGCTCATTGCTACATCTGAAGACCATCAAGATCATTAACTTTGATGGACCGCTATATAGAAATAAGTCTGTGCTGGCATTTGTAAAACATCTGCTCAAGATTGCAACAGTGCTAGAAAAGTTCATCATTGCTGCCAAATTCGAAGGGAGTGATGTGCCTCAGGATTATATTAAAATGGCCTAAGAGTTCCAATGCTTTCCAAGATCCTCCGCACACGCTTCAGTTGTCTTTTCTTATTGATAATCTTTGACCCCTATCGTTTGTATTGATCGCAACATACATAACAACTGTTACTTCATGTTCAGATCTGGTTTGTAGCTGATAGACAAGGCTAGAATTGTACTTGTTAGTATCCAAGGAGTTGTTAGTTGTTCGTCATGTCCAAGGAACAATGTGTTTATACTCTAAACAACAAGTAAGAAAGCTTGCTCGAAATATTTTGTAATTTATATTCATAGTGCTGAATCCTAATCATGTTTCTATGTTATGAAAATTAAGGATGAAAATCATTTTGCGAGAATAGTATTTCAAGATTCGTTACGTGTCCAAGGACTTGTTTCTTTTGGCATATGTCATTTTTCGTTGGTGGAAAAAATATTTATGGACTTGGACAGTGAAAGACCTTAGAAGGAAGCAAAGTAGTGGAACCTAGTGCCATCATGTATGCTATAGGTATTGAAAGAAACAAGCTGCGTTTTGAAAGAAAAGCAGAAGCCACTCATGACTGAAAGATAAGTTTTTGAATTTTGTTGCTTTTTGGTGTAAACTGAAAAGTCTATTGCTGGGATATACTTTACATTAGGGAGTAGCCTGAGTTGCACATAGTTTTTGTACTCACCAGAATGGTCTTTTTGCTCGGTCAGTTATATTCATTGTCTGCAGTTTATTGTGTGCGCAATTCATCTTTTCTATCTCACAAGGTTAGTTGTTATGGTAAAAATTTCTTGAAAGCATTAATCCTAGTTTAGAATGTTGTTAATGCAACTTGAACTTTTTCACGGTGCAAGTGAACAATTTCTAGGAGAGTCCTTTATTTCAATGGTGATTGCTTGTCTTGTTATAGCAGAGACGCGCCCTTTCCATATTCATCCAACCTGTTACTAACACGTCGAGTTTAACTTATATATACTGATCCAAATTATGCATTTCCTCTTGATGGTTCATTTGCAACAAGTAGTGCAATCTTGTCCTATTTTGACAGCCTAACATGAACCTTTAGTAAAGGGAAATCAAGAAATATCAAAGAAAAAACATGAAAATTTACTTCATGTAGACATGGTCATTATCTTCAGTTCATGTACATGACCAAACAAGGTGCTTAAATATATCGTTGGTCAATAGACAAAATACCAAATACAATCCCCAAGTTAGAAACAGTGCTCATCACATAGGCTGAAGATGAGTAAAATAAAGGAGTATTAACAATAAGGTGGAGCTTGTCCAATTAACCAAAAATTATAAACACTCAAAATATCATCACATATACCAACAGAGCTCGGAATTTAATTGCATGTTTGGACGAGAGCAGTAATGTGATGGTTGATCCCTCTCGGATAGAGCACACACAGATGGAAGATTCATATAACCGGTTCCACCCAATGTGTGAGGTGTAGTTGAATGAAGAACAAAATAATCCTAAAACCAACCCAAAAAGCAGCGACACACTGACAGGCAAGGAGAAGCAGTCAATTTGGAATTTGGAATCTCAATATCAGAAATTACAATTTTAATCTGTCCTGATAGGAGCATATCCTTTGTCAAATCACCAGCAAACAACAAACAAATGCTTGAGAGAAAGAAAAGGGGGCATACATGCACATCCAGTGGCATAGGCAAGGATTTTTCATAAGCGATGCCGCATTTAAAGATGTACTAATACAAGATAACAAATTGCTGTGACAACAACATCATATTCAAAGGTAGCATCTTTTGTTACACTATACTTCAACCTATCGTACTCAACAAATCATTGTGGATTAAAACGCGTGACGCAATTGACCATCAAAAAAGACTTTTTTGAGAAAAATTGTGATTTTGAGGTTAAAAAGTACTTTTTTGAAAGAAAAATTGCAATTTGAAGGTTGAAAAGTACTTTTTTGAAGATATGTTGTTCTTATTGTATCATGGTTTGGATGATATTTTTGAATGTTAAATTTTCCAGTACGTATCAACTTTTAACTCTTTCACTTTATCCCATTTAGACTTATTCGTCCTTTTTTCCCAGTTGGATAAATTTTGAGATGTTAAATTCAGGTTTAGAAGTTTGGAAGATACTTTAAAAAAATAATATCTCTTCACTGAATTACAAATTAAAAAACGGAAAAGGGCCTAAAATTCCCTTGAACTATTAGATTTGGTGCAAAAATACCCACCATCCACAAACAAAAATTAGAATGAAGAAGAGAAAAACAAGGAAACTTAAGAGTGAAAATCGTAGGAAGTAGGAACTTCGTCCCAAAAATTACAGATTTAAGAGGAGAATGAATAATTTTACAAAATTATGTTTAAGCCTGCTTAAATAACCCTTAAGTTTAAATAGTATCTTTTACTTTTCATTCTCGGTTTCCCGTGAAATGGACGTCAATTAATTTGGTCCACGTAAAAGGCTTCAAAATGTTAAAAACAAACGCTGTAATCGGCCCCTGTGCTCATCTTTATATTATTATATTACACTAGGCTAAGCATGTGATTAATAAATTATAATAATCCGTTATTTTCACTTGATGTTTCAGATGTAAATGTTCATTTCATTCTTTCCTACCAACTGTGATCGCAGACCAGGTGCAACTCTCTAATTAATGTGCCTGTTTTTCTATTAAGTTATAGCCTTATGAGACTGGAGAAGCAAAAATAATTTTGTAAATCAATAGAAAAACATGAAGGATATTGAGAAAGGACACCGAGAAATTGAAAAAACACAGTGGATATATACTAATACATGTAATCTTGGTGTGCATATTAACATCTGCACATCCCATGCAATACATACTCACACGTAAAGTGGAGTTGCATATAGTGACTTCGAGCCTCCCAACAGTCACATTTAGAAGCCTTATCGTCAGATGATGAGAGTTTGAAAAATTATTTCCTTTAACCTTAAATTTTCTTTAGAAACAATAATGGTCATTATGATATTGATGACTTAGACTTATTTTTCGAATTAAAGTGTTAAGACAATAGTATAAGAAGAAGACAATACTCTAATCAATATACTCAATTGGGAACCACCTCTTTGCTGATCAAAGGTAGGATAAGTTCTGGGTATATCTTACTCTCCCCAAACTCTACTTGTGGGGTTACACTGTGCATGTGTGCAAGGGCGGATCCACCCTTTGGGGGTGGGGTGGCATGGCACCCCCTAAATTAATAATTTTTTTATATACTTATGTTGTAATTTGCTTAAATTAGGTTAATTATTTGATCCCGCCACCCCCAGTATTAAATTAGACAAAGGTGCCACGGCTGGTAGACACAAGTTTGAATCTATCTTAAACATTTTTCGAATCCCGTTTTTCTTTGTGCTTTTTACTTCCTTTGTACCAGTAATTCCCTTTTCGGCTCTCCTAATTTTCTATTTATCTTTATTATTTATATTGCCTTTCCTCTTTTTTATTATTTTATCTGTGATCTCTAGCGAGAATACACAAATAAAAACTTCAAAATCCCTTAAATTAAGCATTTCTCTTAATTTAAATCTGTGAGTATTTAAATTGAAAAACTTGGGTCTCAATGGAATTTTGGATTGAGATCAAAATTCAATTTTTTTTTAATTATTATTTCTATTGTTTATTACTCCTCCGTCCATGTTTACTTGTCTCTATATATGACTTGGGACACTCTTAATAAGCAATAAATAAAATGAGAAATGAATTGGAATACTTAATAATAAGGGTAAAATAGGTATAAAATGATAAATTATGTCTTGATTTTTCAAACTATATAACTTACAAGTAAAAGTGGACATATATTTTTAGTCTAATGGACAAATAAAATGGACGGAGGGAGTGTATTATAAAAATTTATGCTATTCTATAATTGTTAAATTCAATTTAAATCACTTTGCTACTTAAATTGTGATGGAAATTTCGTAATAATTTGCTTAGAGAAAATATGAAATGTATGATTTATTTTTGAGAACTTGTAGTTTATCTAATTCCAATTTACTTATGGGGTGTATTTACCTATTGAAGAGTTTTTTTTTTTTTCCTTCTTATTTTGATTGGTATAATTCCCTTATTGAAGATGTTATGTTACTTGTGCAAATTCATTTTTTAATATACATAAGAGATGCAAGTCCCTTGGTGAAAATGTTGATTTTAATTCTGTTGTTAATGGGTGCAATTCCTTGTTTAAGATGCTAATTATGTTCGTTTCTTGATTTTTGAGATGTAATTTCATATTTGCAAATAAAAAAAAAATCTATTAAGTTGACTCGAATAAACTAAAAAGAGATGGACTCGATCTCAGTACACGTTCCTAACAAGATGTACATTGAAAAAATTATGGCACCCGGCGCCTTCAAATCCTAGATCCGCCTCTGCATGTGTGGTTATTTACTACTCGTAGAATACTATATTTTAATTGTTCCTGTAACAATTGCATTAGTGGAACGGTTATGTTATCTATTGAAACGGAATTATTATTGATTTGTGTTTCCTACCTGAAACTAGGGGTTTTCATGTTTTGGTTTGGGTTGGTTATTGATTAAAACCATAACCAAACCAATTTAGTCAGTTTTTAAATGTCTAAAACCATAACCAAACCAAATAAAATAATAACCACCGGTTTAGTTATTGTCGGTTTGGTTCGGTTTGGCTCGATTTTTCGGTTTATGACTAGCAGCCATGAGACTTATCAGTAAAACATTAAAAAGTTGAAAAAGACATGTCTTTTTTTTGTTCAAACGATAACTTTTATTTATAGTTTAAGGTGGAACATACATCATAGAAACATTTTCACTATTAGTGATAGTGTAGTACTCAAGTTACCCAAAGTTGCTAAACTATTACATATAAAGCTAAAAACTAACTTAGTAGTGGCTGCACCAATTTTGTCATCTTAATACACATATCTGGAAATAAAGTAGAGCATCAGAGCTTTTAGTTGTTGTTACAAACATACATACATATTAATTAAACATAAAGACTACCTAAAATGAAAATGAAAATATATGAAATAAAAAAACTTTGTGTAATGATCCCAAACTTTAGGGCAGTACTTGCATTTTTTCCTCAATTCTCCGATTTTATTAAAAAAAACTTTGTGTAATGATCCCTGTTATACCCCATTTTAAACGGGTTAGATTAGAGTACAACATATTGGAGATTCCTATTTTTGCTTTATTTTAAGGAGTCGCCACCTAATTAATTAAAGGGTGAATTAGGACACCTATTTTATTAACTAAGGTAAAGCTAGCTAAACCTCCGTTAATAGTCCTTTAATCAGTGTGATTCTAGGTAAGGGTTCTATATTATCCTAAAGGGAAGGGGTTAGGCATCCTTTAGAATCCGTAACTACGATTACCCGGCCAAACTTAGGTTAATTAATTAAGATTAAATATAAGCCTTAAATTTTAAGAAAATAGCTTACAAGCATAGTTAAAGTTTAAAGGAAAATAATATTAGCTAAAATAAAATTTAAAAATAGTAATTTATGCAAAGAACCTTAAAGGCTAATAGGACTTATAAGAGTTATTAAGATTTTAAGGAAAAATACAACATTTCATAAATATTGCTAGGACTTTAAAATGTTATAAAAACTTGTACCAAATATACTAATCTTGCATAAAGGGAATTGCAAACGCCATTTAAAATAAAACTTATAAATATTGCTAAAGTTTTGAACAATCATGCTATTTAAACTATAGTTTGCAAAAATGCAAGGGCTTGCATATAAATAGAAACCTTTTAAGAAAAAGCTTAGCGGGTTTAAAATTCGAAATAAAATTACGTTATAGTAATATAAAAAATCTAGACTTATTAAATAAATGCAAAAAGGTAATTGGTTTTCTTCTTCTAATTCTATTAGTCGTATTCGGCTAAAACACGCATAATTTGGATAAACCTTAAAAATGTTTACAAAATATTCTCTAGTTCCTATTCCTTAAACTAACTACCCATTCCCAAACTAAACCTACTAATTTATTAGGATTCATCTAAAGTAGGAAAACAAAACAAACAAAGAGTTAGTCGCATGATACAAAATAAATGCACAAAATGAAATACAAGATTAGATAATTTAAATGGTCTCAACCCATTTTAAAAGACTGCTGCAACGGGTACTGCTGTTGAGCTTTTGGGGCCCAATATGCTGCTGCGGACTGTTTCTGTTATTGGGCCTCGGCCCAGAATTTCATTTTTTATTTTCCGGACTGGACAGAACTGGACAGAGGAGGAATAATGTTCTCGTTGGGCCGTGGCCCAACACCGAATGCGGAATACGAGTCCCTCGAACCCGTGAGCGGTGGTCATGCAAAAAGGAAAAAAAAATGGAAGGAAAAGGATTAGAATATAATTCAAAGAAATTTAATAAGAAAGAGTCAGACAAGATGTTCTATTCTTTGAAAATGTAATAACTTGCTTCAAGATTCGCAAATAGGTAAAAAAAATGACAAGAGTCGAATTCCTAATTATCAAAATAAAATAGTTCAATCTAATTCTAGTGAAGGGGAAATAGAACCAGCAACCCTCAAACATATTACTATTTTTTTTCACGGCTAATTCATGCAAAGACACCTTTATTCATTAGAGTCCCAAAGCACACAAGATAATGAACTAATGACAAAGACAAGTCGAGATATTACAGTGCATAGATTTGTCCAGATTCATGCACATTTAAACCAACACAAAAACTCATATCTTCAAATGAAAGAGTAGCACATGATGAACATTATTCTTAATCATTTCAAACATGCTCTATACAGTTTTGGAATAAACACAGGCTAGATAAAAACAAATCCCATCAAGTTAGATATATGATCCTTCATGCTTAAACAAAGAACCAGAATTTCAAACAAGGAGAAACAGTGACACTTGAACAGGCATTCCACAAAAGGAGCATAACATTAAGCAGACAAACAACCAGATTTGCACACTGGATTCACATTTAACAGGGAAGGAATTAGTAAAGACTTAGTCTCCTCAATCAAACTAACAAACATGAAGTACGACCTAGATATCTAACTTTGGAGAATATGCAAAGGGGGTTAAGGTAAGGTGATAATCAAATTGCACAGAAATTACTAGGCCGCAACAAATGGACTTCTCAGTCTCTTATAAACATATATTTGGACCGAAAACTCAAAGATTTGAACAGAATTCGCAAACACTGCAGACTCAATCATTTAGGACCAAAGCTAAACACATAGAGCAACAACACAAGCTTGGACTCTCATACTAGCATGCAGGTACTCCAAACAGACCAATCTATAGGGCTATTTTCAGTAGACTGAAACTTAACAAGATATTTAACTTCAAGGCTGCATGCTAGTGACAGATCCATCAAAACAGAAATCAACCAAGTACCACATTAATAGGGATGCATACTCACATACTGAAGGTTTAGCCCTAAACTAGCAATACCATATGAGCACAAGATTTGGGTACCTCTAAACATGATTTAAACTCAAACAAGGGTCAAGCAAGAGGGAACCACATAGCAAATTGATCTTTAAGCATGCCATTGTACCAAACAGAGTGCGCAAAACTGTCAGCTAATGAACATACTAACAAACATGTAATATAACCAGCGACAATAGTTAAATGTACAGGCAAACTTATGCTCAAAACTAGTAGGCATGTGAGGAAATTATCGATTTAAGCATGACCTGATTGCATGAGAATACATGACTAAGATAGGTTAAACGTGAACATCATTCGAATAAGGTACTAGACGGCATCCATAAACACCTGGATTAGTAATATCCAAACTCACATAAGAACTAACAATATACTTAAAGACTAATCATAACGACAAAAACTAACACCAGACTGAAAACTGGACTACATTAAAGCAATAATACCATAGCAGCTAAACTAATCATATAAGCAAACGACACTATACTAAACTAAAATGGAACAGACTTATAATGCCAAGGCTGCTAACAATGCTAGACTAACCATTAATTTTAATAATCAATCACAAATATTAACCAACACATAATAAACAGGAAATAAAATCCGCACACAAACAAACTAAAACGAGCTCGTCTAAACACCAAACAGAACAGACATACATATAGACCCGACTGTAAGCAAAATGGCTTAAAGGAGGAGAAATTACCTTCGTCGGGTGCAGCGAAGTGAGGCTCGAGCTTCCGATATACCTCGAAACACCTCAAATCTCCGAGTTTGCGTAGACTCGGATGCGAAACAGTAATGGGAGCGAAAATAAGAAGTAAAGACGAATCGACACTTCGAATATTAAGAAAACAGCGGGCTAATATTTTTGGGGAATTTTGTGCGGTTGAAAACTTATTTTCAGGGGGGGGGGGGGGGGGTTCAAGGCGGCTAAAAACTTGTGTTTCGTTTTTTTAGGAGGATTTCCGCCGCTGAAAGACTTGTGCTTTTGCAGGGATTTTTTTAGGCTAAAAAGAGAAAAGGAAACTTGCTTCTATTTTCAGAGGAATTCCTCGGCCTATAAGAATTCTTAAATTTTAGGGGGGATTTTCCGATCTGTCCCCCTTGTCCCAAACGAACCCCAAGACGATTATTTATAGGGAAAGGTTAGGGTTTGAAAGGCTGAAAATTGGGCGGGATTTCATCAAACGTTCGGATTCTTTGATATTTCAAACGATTGGTCAAAAAAGAAGTGGACAAAAACCATTAAAATCTGTACTCGAAAGTGAAAGGGGAACTGATAAAGCACAGATTTGAACTTACAAGCGGACAAGAAGCCATTAAAGCTTTAGATTGAAACAAAAGCCAGAAACCGGGTGAAACGCCTCTTCACATTGACCCCTCTGATGGAATATTAATTACCCTTCCCGAATTAGCCGTGCAAGGCCTGCGAGGGTGGAAAGGTTTCTGCGGATTAACCGCTTTAGTCGAGAGAGAGAGGGAGTGTGGGTGAAGAGAGAGAGAAGGAGAAGGGCGGGGAGTGTTGCGGCTGAAACCCTAGTGGTTTCTTTGTTTTGAACGGAATCGGGTCGGATCGGGTAGGCTAGCGGGTTGGGCTGGTGGATTTTGGGCTAGCTGATTTGGGTATTAAAACGTGGGTTGGGTAATGAATGGGTCTCGCACGGATTGGGCCATTGAATTAAAATATGGGCTGGATGAAAGGAATAATTTGGGCTTCTGAATTTAAGTAAAAGACCTACTTTAAATAATTATATATTAAACGTGTGCTAAAATATTACCTAATATAAATACGTAATTATTAGTACTCAGATAATAAAATTATATGATGTCGCAATAGCAGTGCAATAATATTTTAAACGTCAATGGTAAGTAAAAATGCTATTATCAAATTATGCGAAGATAAATGCGATGTGTGTGCATGAGCTGATAAAATGCTGAAATGATAAAATGCGAATAATAATAATACTGGTGGTAAATAATAGTAACAAAATAATTGTAATAATAATAATAATGATAATAATATAATAATAATAGTGATAATAAAAATAATAATAATAATAATAATAATAATAATAATAGTAATAGTAATAGTGATAATAGTGGTAGTAGCAACGGTAATAAGATATGGATACAATAACGATAATGACTACAACAAGACAATAAAATGTCAGTATTAGTAAAAGTCAATAATTATAATAAAAATATAAATAATCAGTTCTTAAATTGCCAAAATTACTACAAATGTAAATAAATATTTAGGGAAGGCGGGACAAAATTGGGTGTCAACAATCCCAAACTTCAGATGTTTTTCTGTCATTATCCCCAAGACTAGGGTCTCGACTACAAGGAGTTGTTCTTTTCTGCTTTTTAGGAAGATTACCCACGGAAGAAGTATTAGGGCATTACCATGTGCTTGAGTTGCGAAGAAATGCGATATTATCAAGTATATTCTATAGGAACCTCCAAATCTACAACCTCTGTCCTTTTCATATGAAAAATATTAGAAGTTTAGGACCCATTCAGACAAGAAAAAAGAAAGGTATAAATTCAAAAAAAAAATGAAGAAACAACCTAAAATCAAATGGCTGACAAAGAAAGGTTAAAAATTTAAGTTAAAGACATTAGACTCTAACGTGAGCTTCTGTTAGTAGGTTTACACTTAACACTTAAAAGAGTCAAAAGACATCGGCTGGGACATGTTCTTAAAAGGAAAAATGCATAAAAACACACCTAAACTTGTCCTGAATTATCAATGACACACTTATACTTTGCGGGGATCCATCACCCTCCCGAACTAATTTAAACTAGAATTATTACACCCTTGGAAAGACACACCCAAATCCATGTTAAGTGGTGTATATCACGCGCTGCCACGTGTATATTTAATAAAAAATATATTTTTTTCTTATTATTTTCCTTTATTTTTTTTTTTTTTCTTGATTCTCTTCCATTTTATTTCTTTTCTTTTACCCTTTTCGATACTTCACACCCCCCCCCCCCCCGCGCCAATACAAGAACCAAATGCTCCATCATTTGCACTGCTAGAAAACCTCATAGATAGACCATTAACCACCCACCATTAATGATAGATACACCTTCATTTTAATAAAAACAGACCGCAGCAATTGCTCCATGTTTTTCATGTTCTCAGCAATAAAAAACTAACTTTACTCGGCAAACCCACTGTCATTCGCCATCATTTTTGCAGCATTATAACAGAGAGAAAAATTAAAATTAGTCTCTTACGTAAATTCTTTGGTATTTTCTCTGTTAAATTGGCATTCTGCAAATGGCTTTTGTTCCTTATGAAAAAGCTTCTTTGTTTTGAGCTTTTTTGGATTGAAGTTCTACTCACGCTAAAATTTTAATTGGATTTCTCTGTAGGAGTATTTAATTTGGAAAATGCAGAAATATGTTTCTATAACTGTAACTATGGAGTGTGACCCCCCCCCCCCCCCCCCCCCCTCTCCCTTTTTTTTTTGGATCTATGAAAACGAAAATGAAAAGTATAAGAAAAGAAAAAGGAAAGGAAAAAGAAAAGAATATGGTAAAATTATATTCAGAAATAAATTTTTTTACCTTTTTTGTGTTTCTCACTCTCTTTGAGAGAGTGAAATATACTCTCTTTGCCACCTCAGCACGTAAGGAGCTAATAATTTATATCTATATCTATATATAATTAAAAAGAGGATAGTCTTAGGACAAAAATCTATATATAATTAAAAAGAGGATAGTCTTAGGACAAAAATTAGTTAATAATAGTTAGTTATGGTTTTTGAGTTTAAAAAGTTGTGAATAACTGATCGGTTTGTGAATGCTCTTGGAAATTTAAAAATTTGCATATTCTTAACATTAAGTTTAAAGATTAAAAAATAGATTCAACTTCCTTGACATTAGGAATCAAAACCGTTCGTGATATAAGGAATAGACACTTACGTGCAGCTGTCGTGTTTGTACCATGAGCTACGGCAATACTCAATACTGTGGTTATTTTTCTACTTTCAATTTTAGATTAGATCATTATAACTTCCCCCGCAAATTTTTCATTTTTTCCCTTTAATAATAATCATCCCAATAAAAATAAAAACTACAAAGAATACAATTAAATTCAACTGAAGTTTTAGTATAAGACGTAATAATTGCAAGACTGAGAACTTAAATTGAAATATAGTTTAGAACAAATTCAATTGACAGTTATTTAATTTTTGACATTTTTTTAAATTCAAATTTTGACATTTAATCATAGTGATGGTTATCTATGTAATCCAGTTTTTAAATAGATGTCAAATTTTAAACGGTTTATCAAAGACAAAATCAGATAACAAACCTGAACTACCCCATATCTGCACCACGTTCCCATTCCTCCATTTCACTTTGCACAATCCACCGTATCAGTTTTTTACCGAAACTCCAGACCTTCTCTCTTTATCGGCTCTATGCCTTCCTCTGATCATTTGCCTGTTCATGACTTCAGCCATTGAAAATTGCGATATTCAGGTTAGTTTAAATATTTTTTGTTTCTTTTTGTTCTCCCTTTTCTGTTGGTTGTGGTTTATTGTCGTCAGCGGCGGATCCACCCTTTGGGGTGGGGGTGGCATGGCACCCCCTCGATTAATAATTTTTTTTTATACTTATGTTGTAATTTGCTTAAATTAGGTTAAATATTTGATCCTGCCACCCTCGGTCGTAAAATAGACAAAGTGCGCACTACTTGCACACAAGTTTGAATATATCTTTAACATTTTCCGATTCCCGTTTTCTTTGCGCTACTTCCTTTGTACCGATAATTCCCTTTTTCGGCCCTCCCAATTTTCTATTTATCTTTTATTATTTATATTGCCTTTCCTCTTTTCTATTATTTTATCTCGTGATCTTTAGCGAGAACACACAAATAGAAACTTCAAAATCCCTTAAATTAAGCATTTCTCTTAATCTCAAATATGTGAGTATTTAAATCAAAAAACTTGGGTTTCAATGGGAATTTTGGATTGAGATCAAAATTCATTTTTTTTAATAATTTCTTTTGTTTATTACTCTCTCCGTCTATGTTTACTTGTCTATATTTGACTTGGGACACTCTAAATAAGCAATAAATAAAATGAGAAATGAATTGGAGTACTTACTAATAAGGATAAAATAGGTATAAAATGGTAAATTATGTCTTGGTTTTTCAAACTATATAACTTACAAGTAAAAGTGGACATATAATTTTATTATAATGGACAAAAAAAAAAATGGACGGAGGGAGTGTATTATAAAAATTTATGCTATTCTATAATTGTTAAATTCAATTTAAATCACTCTCCTACTTAAATTGTGATGGAAACTTCATAAGCACTTCTTAGAAAAAACATGAAATTTATGATTTATTGTTGAGAACTTGTAGTTTATCTAATTCTACATTTACTTATGGGGTGTATTTACATATTGAAGAGTTTTTCTATTACTTTTCTTATTTTGATTGGTGTAATTCCCTTATTGAAGATGTTATTTTACTTGTGCAAATTCATTTTTTAATGTACATAAGAGATGCAAGTTCGTCGGTGAAAATGTTGATTTTACTTCTGTTGTTAATGGGTGTTAATGAGTGTGATTCCTTGTTTAAGATGCTAATTATGTTCGTTTCTTGATTTTTGAGATGTAATTTTTATATTTGCAAATAAAAAAAAAAGCCTATTAAGTTGACCCGAATAAACTAAAAAGAGATGGACCCGACCCAAATACACGTTCCTAACAAGATGTACATTGAAAAAAATTGTGGCACCCGCCACCTTCAAATCCTAGATCCGCCTCTGATTGTCGTGGGTATTCTCATATTTTTTGCTAATTGCTATGGTTTTACCTTTGGCCGGGTTTGTTTTGTGCATTCCACTTGGCTTTATCAATCATGCAATGTGAATGGACAGGACCCAGAGCAGTCCTTGATGTTACACTTGAAAGATTGAGGTTATTGATTTACAATATTCATTCTGTCTATGAAATTGTCTTTGCAGTTATTGCTTTATTGTTCTTTTTGGTCCAGCAAAGTATTTGACGATAAACTTGAAACAACTGAACAAATATTTTATCCAATTTTTTAGTTGTTACATAAAATAAACATTTATCATTCAAAAACTCCACTAGGCAGTATTTTAGGCATTATGTATTATCAATTTACTATGACTCGAGAGCTAATTACTGACTCAGTTCAAAATTACTACTTTTTGTAGCAGATAACTAAATGGGAATTAACTTGACAGGATGACCTGTGAAGAAATAAGTTAGCCATACATGACTTTAGTGAGATAAACACCATCCCAGTTAATGTATTGAGAAAATTGATAAGCGCTTGCAGAAAGAGAACAAAAGTGTTGAACACGTCAAAGTCAATATTTGCTCCATGTTTTCAGTTTTGCGTCTAATAGGGAGGCATGTTTGTGATAACAGTGACACAGTATTTGAATATGATTGTGTTACTCCTGTCGTAGCGTTTTTAAATGAAGGGGTTTATACTGGATTAAAATGGAATCCTCGAAAACCAGGACGGGGACTAGAGTGAGTGTGGCAAATGAGATATTATAAGATTTTTAAGTAGGAATTGCATCTTAAAAATGTGTAAGATATGATATCTTAATGATATTTATTTTTTGAAATACACCATTGAACTTTGTACATTAATTTCAAGAATGTGTCCGTAGCAGGTTTTTCAGAACCCTTTACATACAACTTGACAGCTTATGATGCTCCATTTTGACAAAAACAGGAATGTCAGTTATCGATAATTTTGTTAGCAGCCAATTGTTCTCGAACAGAAGAGGATTTTGATTCTAATTCTGATGATGAAATGGATGACTTTTACTCAGAAGAGGAAGTCATTTTCGTGCGGATATACAACGAAAACGAGAGAATATTTGTTGGGTATGAGATTTGAACATATAGTGTAATGATTTCTCAAAATATTACTTTTGGTGCGAAGCAGTAAGAGGATATGCCTAAAATTGACAAGGAAACTATGAGGCTTACCGTCGTTAACTAAATTATTCATATTTCCTCCTTAAATAAGTAATTGATTTTGAATTTGTTGGCTTTAGTCGGATTTAGATTACATTACCGCATTGCGTTGATATAGCCTTAGACAACTCTAAGACATGTATGCATTACCTTCAATATGGTTGGGTGTCGGTAGTTGATAAGATTACTTGAAAAACAAAAGTGATGAAAATGCTTAAGCTTTTATATTACCAGGATACTCTCTAGATATTATCCACGCTTTGTGCATGGCACCATGTGCATTGTTAATTTATGTGTGAGTTAAAAGATGCAATTTAATTTTAATTACTCGGCATTCATATTTATATAATTTGTTGAAGCACTATCGAGGGACACATTTTCCTACATCATTGAAATCTTTGAGACGTATAGATAAACATTTAGGTATCAGATGGTGATGATTTGCCTTGATATGTTTCTCCAATAATTACTTCAAATTGGAAGCATTTCAATTTTGATTTGTGTAGTTTTACAGGCTGCTGCTATGGTGGAAAGAGTTGTTGAATTTTCACATGAGACTGCTCCAGCTATTGTAAGTTTGCGAGAGTAGCTTTTGGGATTGGAGAAAAGATTATGCAGTCTTGTGCCATCTTAAAGTTTCAAAATTTCATAAATGAAAAGACATTGATTTCTCGGAAGAAAGAAAAAATAGTAGTTGGAGTACTAAATTGTAAACATCTCAATACAAGTATAATATATTACCATGATTGATATCCTGGCGGAAGAAAGGATTGGGAAGACAATTATAAATCATTGATGATTTAGTGGAGATTCGTCTTCTAATTTCGTTTATTAGAAACATATACCACGAAGAAGAACGGGAGAAGAAATGGACTTTAATTATGTGTTTCACCATTTTGATGAAAAGGTACATCTTCTTTCCATTGGATGTATATTCTAAGAACTAACATCTACGATCACAACTACGTATGCCATAGAAAATGTTAGAACGTAGTAAGACTGATCTAGAAAAATAAGACTGATCTAGAAAAATAAGAATATAAAATCTACAATATGTCACACATGGTTCATATACGTCTGTTTCTATTAGCTTTTTCCGCTCTTTTTTTTTTTTTCCTTTGAAACAATCCGCGCATCGTGCGGGTACGTATACTAGTTTTAATTTAAAATAATCTAGGGGGTAAAAGGACCTCCGCAAAGTATAAGTGTGTTATTAATAATGCGGGATAAGTTCAGGTGTGTTTTTAGGCATTTTTCCTTCTTAAAAACGTGGGCCTTAAACAATCCTGTGAAATAAATAAACCAAAAATTAAACTAATGATTAAAAGGTATAAAATATTTATAATTATTTATGAAAAACTAATATTATACATATAAATAATTATAAAATTTATGTATATAGTTTATCGGTTTGGTTCAATTATTTATTCGGCTATTTTTTAATAGAACCATAACCAAACCAAATATTATCGGTTTTTAAAATTTAAAACCAAATCAAACCAAACCAAACCAAATGTCGGTTTTTTTTATTCGGTTTGGTTAAATTTTCGGTTTGATTTTGGTTTTAATAAAAACCGTGAACAACCCTACCTGAAATATCACCAACTATTTATCAAAATACACCTCGACTAGTTAGTGATGGTGCTGGAAACTCACAAAAAAATGATACTTCAGGTGTGTTTTTGACCATTATGTCTCAATTTTCTTTTTTAATTCTTCAATTAATTCCTTTAATTATCGGCGTGGAGCGCCATTTGGCCCCATTTTTAAACAAAAGAGAGAGCGTACACCACACACCATCAGATGCACGTAAACTTTTTCCTCAAAATTATTGAAAAATAAGAATATGGAAAACTACAAATCGCAATTACGTTTGAATGAATAAACTAATAGTCCAAACCGAACAAGATAATAGTATACAACTCTGTTGTGTGCGTGTGTACTTCTAAGCTGCTGCTTGTCTTATTCGTATTGATTGATGCTATGCTACTGGAAAATATCGCTTTCTAAGGGTGGGGGTAGGGGTAAGGGTAGGCAAGGGGTAGGTGGGGTGAGGGTGACGGTGGTAGGGGTTGGTGTGTTGGGTGGCGGGGGTGGAAGTAGGGGTGGAGGTGTGGGGTGGTGGGTGGTAGTTTTGGGGTTGGGAAGGTAGGGTGTGTGGATGGATAGTGCGGGGGTGGGTTGGGGATGCAATGTGTTTTTATTGATACGGAAAATGTTTTCCGTCAAAATTTTAAGGAAAACGTTTTATCCTATTTTGGGGAAACATTTTTCATAAGAAAATATTTTCCAAGATATTTAGTGCAACCAAACAAGGGAAATAGGAAAACATTTTCCGTCCTTTCAAAAACTGTAGAAGGTTTTTCCTTTTTCATCCTTTTTTGTTTTGGGTCCGCACTACCTTATCTATTTCCCTTTGTTGAATACAAGTGTTTATGGGGTTAACCACTTGTTTCTCGGCGTGAATTTTAATAGTTTATGGACTTTCATCAATTATGGCTTTTGAGAGTTAACTTTTGTATTTGAAAAAACAATTGAGATAGGGTATATTCATGTATCAGATTTAAAGTGTTTCTGTTAATGTTTCTAAGACCTGGCTTTTTAGTTCAGACTACACCAGCAACTTTTCCAAATTGCAACGGAAGCAGCTGTAGACCATGGAAATGTTGGAATAGTTAGTGTTGATGGGAGTATACGAGAGAATGAATTTTGGAGATCGGAGAGAAGGAAGTTGTAGTCCATGGAAATGCAGAGAAAAATCATGGCGAAGGAGACTGACTCAGGGACTTCCCCGAGCCAATTCTACTACACATCCTCTTTATGTTGGGGGACGAAAAAGAAGTTGTGAGAACCAGTGTATTGTCTACGCGATGGAGGTTTCTTTGGATGTCCATTCCACTACCACTCCATTTCATCCTCCCTATTGACCAAAGTGAAAAAGAAATTCATGATTTCGTGACTTCCACCCATAGAGAGCTTCATTATTGGAGGTATTGCCACGAAATCCGACAATTTTGGGTCGTTTTCGATATTCTCCAGGAGAGATTTGTTAAAGATGTTGATTTATGGGTGTACTTTGCAACTAAACTTGCTAATCTTGAAGATTTTACTCTTATGTGTTTATCTGAATATGACTTTCCTCACTTTGCATACAAGAATACTTCGTTGCGGAATTTGGTTTTACGAAACTGCATAGTGAACCCTTCCGCTAATTTGAACTGCAGTAGTCTCGTTTCTCTTTCAATTGCGTGCATGGAATTCACAGATGGTGTCATGGAAAAGGTATTATCTGATTGCCCTAGCTTGGAGTGCTTGAAATTAGATCAAGTTCGGGGCATTCAATGTCTGGAAATCAGCTCTGGGAAGCTGAAAAAATTGATCATAAGCAACTTTAAATCTGATGAAGGTGACGCTTGGCTTGAAATATTAGCCCCATATATTCAAAATTTGCAACTACTCTGGTCATGCCATGGAATGCGCTTGAGAAATGTGGCTTCACTTGTTACTGTAGTCCTTTATTTACATTTTGGTTTTGGAGATGTTGACCAATTGTAGAAGGAGCCTAGCTGTTTGAAGGAACTTCTTCACAGCGTAGCGTTGTCCATGTCGAGAATCTTGAATTAGGTTCCTGGTAAGAGTGGAGAGATAAAGAATGAATCGATTAATTTTATTAACTTGTACAGCAGTATATAGAGGGTTGTTCCCAACTGATACATAGAGTCCTGATATATATAAAATCTATCAATGATAACTATAGGATAACAGAAAAACAATTTAAAAGGACCTAAACTAATGGAAGTGGTTGAAATGAAGTCCAACTTTAGAAACAGAAAAACAACTGAAACAGATAAGCTAAAATGCAGGAAATATTTCAGTCGTTATTACGCCCCCGCAAGTTGGTGCTGGTATCGGCCACACCCAACTTGGGAAAAAGCCGCTCAACGGAAGCACGTGGCAGAGGCTTGGTGAGTATATCAGCAACTTGGTCAGCAGCATGTAAATGTTTGACTTCAATCTCCTTATTATGCAGTTGATCCCGAACAAAATGAAAGTCTATGGCAACGTGCTTCATCCGACTATGAAAAATAGGATTGGCACAGATATACGTAGTGCTAACATTGCCACAAAATATTGTAGGAACAACATCTAGAGGAAAATGAAGCTCCCGAAGGAGATTAGACAGCCAGTTTGTTTCTGCAACAGCAGCAGCCACAACACAATATTCAGCTTCAGTTGACGAACGGGAGACAGACCGCTGCTTCTTAGAGGACCAGGAAATAGGAGTACCACTTAAAAATATCACATAGCCTGATGTGGAGGTACGATCATCGGGATCGCCAACCTAGTTTGAATTACACCTCCAGATTGATTACCAGTGATAATTATGCCGTCCACATAAACAAACACGTAAGCAGTAAATTCAGAATTGTGCAAAATGAATAAAGAGGAATCCGACTGAGACTTGACAAACTCAACAGTTACCAAATAGTTCTTGAGCTCAGTGTACCAAGCACGAGGTGCTTGTTTCAAGCCATAAATGGCTTTACTGAGCTTGCACACATGTGAGGAGTGATTAGGATCTTCAAAGCCAGTGGGCTGTCGCATATAAACCTCCTCTTCTAATCGACCTTGAAGAAATGCATTATTCACGTCTAGTTGATGGATGGGCTAGCTGCGTTGAGTAGCAATGGCAAGAACTAAACGAACAGTAGCCGGCTTGACTACCGGGCTGAAGGTTGAATGATAATCTAGACCTGGGCATTGCGTAAATCCCTTGGCAACCAGGCGAGCCTTATAACTGTCAATTGAACCATTAGGATGATGCTTTATACGAAACAGCCACTTACAATCAACCACGTTGATAGAAAGATTGAATGGTACCAAATCCCATATCCGGTTTCGAACTAGAGCATCGAACTCAGATTTCATAGCTTTTCTCCAATGAGGATGCGGGTGGGCTTGTTTGTATGTGCTAGGTATGAAGGATGGAGAGGATTGGACAGTGACATTGAATTGTTTCGGTGTAAGACTGTTGGTCTTAGAATGGGTGACCATGGGATGTGAAAGTGGTTTGGTTGTGATAGGAACTTGTGGGGTAGATGGGTTTGGAACCACTATGGATTGTGAATTGAGGGGCTTGGATGGTGAAGTGTGTGTTGTTTGTAACATTAAAGATTGAGGGCGAGAGTGAACGCGTGGGCAGCGGCACAACTGGATCTGGAAGCTGATAACAAAGATTTGAATCCAAAGATTTATCCATTAAAGGTTGTTCCACAAAACAATTTTCCCAAGATATATTACTTGTGTTTTTATTCTTCTAGTGAGAAAACAGATTTTCAAAAGGAAAATTATCCTCCAAAAATAGAACACCTCTGGACAAATAAATTTTTGAATTTATAGGATCTTTGACCCGCCCAAGCTTTAATAGGTTTGGGCTTAGAGTAATTTTGAAGATGGGCTGATTTGGGCTAGCCCAAGTTGACCCATCACTAATCATCAGCCAAATGTCATCAAATGAAATTTAAATCGACCCATCAATTGTCCTCCATTCATATGTATAAAAGCTACAAAACATGATTAACTTCTTTTTTAATTATTATTTAGATTTATTTTTGTAATTATTTTTACTTTTAAAAATATTTTTTTAAATTTTTTTTAATTTCCTTATTTTAAATTTTTTACTAGAAATTTTTTATTTTTAAGTTTTTAATTGTTTTTTCCTTAGGGTCTATGCTTATCCGTTTTTGTTTAACCTATTTTTCGACCCACCCATACCGACACACGTTTGCCACTCTTAGTTATGTACAAGACAACCATAAAAATATATAAATAAGCAAAGGGGTAAAACAGAGAAATTTGACAAAATCACTATTCATTACGTCAATTAACATATAATTTTCTTTTGATTTACTTTTCGAAATAATTTTGAATATAATTTATGTATTGGGATAACTTTTGAGGAAATTTTTACAGTGAATATCTTTATAATTTTGAGTAAAAAGCATATGTTTGAGTTTTTTTTATATCCAAAAAGTGTTTAAATTTGATTTTTTTCAAAACACCGTTTATTTAGAAAAGCATGAGCGAGAGAATAAATTTTGGTCTGTGAAGGCAGTTTTAAGGAGCTTTAGATATAGAATAGTAAGTCAAACTCTGGTACTCTCACTCAAGTCAATTTTAGGGGATATGATAACTCATACGTGGATAACATTGATGTGATTAGTATTTTGTCATGATAACAGCTCCTTTCTTTAGGTTGCAAAAAAAATCATTTTTTTTAAAAAATGGGTATGTTGACACCCAATTTTGACCCTCCTTTATTCTAATTTATTTCTTCGGCTTCTAAATTTATTAACGAGCTAAGTATTTTATCCTCACTTCTATTTTTACTACTATTAATATTATTACCTTCATTTTTCACTATTCTACTATCAACATTAATATTATTATTTTATCACAAATTTTAAGTGGTTCGTCATCGTTTCATTTTAGGATTTGCACGCGTTAAATTAATTTTACTTTATATATTAAATTAATTTTACTTTATACATACTAATTACTATTTGTCTTCACATAATATATTTTATACTAGCTATTAAATTAGAAGCCCATACTTTAACTAATTCGGCCAACTGAACAGACCAGCCCATACCCATTTTCTACACTAACGGACCAGCCCACTACCCATTTGAAGGCTACCCGACCCGGCCCACTTCACTTAAACCTAAGCTATCTCTCTCTCTTTCTTCAACAGCTACAGCCGCACCTCTTACCTCTCTCATCTATTTCGTCCCTCTCTCTTCACTCTCTCTCTCTACCCGACGAACTTAGCAAAATCACAGATCCCTTTCATGATCACAGGCCATGCATGGCCATTTTGGGGAAGGGATTTAATGGCTCGTCCTTCCCCCATCCGGATTCAACCGTTGAAAGAGGGTAAATTTGTTTTCTTCCCCTCTTTTTCTGCTTCCATCTGAAAATCCTTAATGGGTTTTGTCCACTTATTGATTTCAAATACTCGCATGTGATTGGTTGTTCAAAAGTTTTTGGAGGGATTTTTCCCTCCGTTCCTACTCTCTTTACAACAAAACGAGATTGAAACCTAGGGGTTTTGGGGGTTCTATAAAAGGAACCTCATCCTCAGTGTTGAAGAGGAAAAAAAAAAAGGGGTTTTGGAATCTGGGTTGGGTAACAAAAATTCCTAATTGAGGCTTTCATTCAAAACTTAGTCCCGTTTAATCAATAAATCAATTTTAAGTAGAGTTTCCAACAAGTCCAGCTTATTTTCTCCTGTTTTAAAACTTTCTTTTGCTTTGTGTGTTTGGGTGTGTTGAGGTTTGCACTCGAAAAGGATTCGAGCGTCGTTCGCGTTCGAGCGTAGATCCGAGGCCCCGCACCCTGTTCACTGCACATGAAGAAGGTCAGAAATCCTCCTTCTCCCTCTATAGTAGTTATGTTCTATGTAAACTCATATAGTTAAGATTAGTTTAATTTAGTGTGATTCTGATTTGGCATGATAATTAGCTACTTTGCTAAGTATGTTTTACTAGTCCAGTTTGTTCGAGATATAGGGGCTATATCATGTACTTAATCTGCCTTAATAGGATTATGTGTGTTAGCTTAGTTAGTTGTTAAGCATGCTGATTATAACCAGATGAATGATGCCCTCCATCTTGTTTAATAGTTAAACCCTCTCGATATGTCTAGATTAGCTCAGTCCAGCAAGTCTTATATGATCATTTCACTCAGTTAAGTATGATTATGCATTAGTTAGCCTAGTTCTTCTTTGTTCAGAATGTTTATGTGTTTGGTTTAAATCTCGTTTGTTTTAAAATCTAACAAGGATCAGTACTGTGTTTTGTCTGTAATATGTGATGATAGGTGATTTTGTTAACGCTAATAGATTCAAGTCGAATGTCCTTTAAGTATACTGTCAAAAAGGGTAATTGTATGCCTAAAAATCTGAATTTTCGATCTTTGAAGCGACAATGACTTTGTGTTTATAAGGATAATCAGTGAACTAGCAGTGAGGCTTGATTAATTTCTTTTGAAGTCCTCTTCTCTTTTCTTCCAACTGATTCGGCTCAAACTAATGCATGTTTCAGTTATATAATTTCCTGATATTTAATCAGTAGTTAGACAACTTTGCTCGATCGTTTTGCCTTGCGTAGGCACCTATAAAGCACCTTTGATGTCTGCTTGCATTAGCTAGTCCCTTTTATTTTAAAGTGAACAATTTGAATTAACCTCAAATTCTTGAATACATCATGCCATCCCTTAGGATCTGTTTTTACCCAGAAATATTAGTATGGTTAGGCTTCATTTTTGAAACGATTACAATTTAGTTCAACTAATCATTATGTTTGTTGGCTGCCGATCTTTTATGATGTTATCTCGAACCCATTTTAAGCCTCAGATTTCTCTTTTGAATAAAAAGAAAAGTGGTGAGTTTGGTGGAATAAAAGATTTGACCTGAGTATGTCTGATCTAGGATTTATTTTGAGTATCAATGAGTTGTTACCTGTTCAAATTTCTGTTTCGATAACTCCTCGGTTGCTTTTAAATTAGTAAGTACATTCCACTTTCACTTCTAATCATGCTTTGGCCTTAAGTTTTGGATAAAATGTAGACGAATCTCTAGCTAAACGAATCAGCTGTTTCCTGAATTATGTTCAGTCTCCTCACTTGAAATGCTGCGGCATTCGGCAGCTATATGTGATATGGTTTAATTACTCTATTTGTTGGTTGATTCCCTGTTGTACTTTATCATTTGTGTTACGTTCGAAGGCTGCTTGTTGCATTTTTTAAGCAGGCCACTGCTAAGCTTTGAGTTCCCCGAATTTGAGGCAAGTTGTTATCTGGTACTGTATGTGTGTGAATTGGTTGTTCCCTTTGGTGCCTAAGAACAGATGCCATGCTTACACAAAGAATGTTTGCTGTTAAGAGTTATTAATGGGCCTGAAAGAGTTGATTCTACACTTGCACGAATTTACACTGCACTTTGAGGTTAAAACGATTGCTGCGTGATGCGTTTCCTATCCTGCTTTTGCTACATTTCTGCCTAGACAATTGATACCTTGATACTGTCCCAAAACAGCTGCCATGCTTCTATATTTTACTAATCTATTTCGAGTTTATATTTTGCGTGTTTAATCTTATTTATTGATTATATACTAATCCTTTTCTTTTATTTTATGCATGACCTTCGCACACGAGTCCGAGGGACTCGTCTTCCGTATTCGATGTTGGGCTAAAAGCCCAACAAAATCTTCCTCTCGTGTCCAATCAGTCCGCAGCAACAAAATTTAAAAAAAGGAAACTTTCTGGGCCAAAGCCCAAAAAACAATGGTGCGGCAAAGAAATAGCGGTTAAAATGGGTCGAGCCCATTAATTATATTCCCCCCCCCCCCCCCCCCTCTTCCTCTCGTGTCCAATCAGTCCGCAGCAACAAAATTTAAAAAAAGGAAACTTTCTGGGCCAAAGCCCAAAAAGCCAACAATATGTGGTGCGAACAGCAGTTCTACAAATGGTGATATTCCCCCCCCCCCCCCCCCCTTTTATTTTACTTTGTGTGTTTAACTTGTATTATGCAACTAACATTTTACTTTGTTTTGGGTTTCTTAGCTAGAATGAATCTTAATAGAACTAGTGGCTTAGTGTTAGTATAATGGGTAGTTAATCCCACTAATTACAGTCATTTCTATTTATATTCTAAACTATTCATAATATCTATAACATTTATTTGAGTAATTGATTTTCAAATAGTATGCCTGCATATTTTTGGGTTAAAGGAATCATTTTCCCTTCTTAGCATCTTAGGAACTTCAAAACGTCACTAACACAAAATATAACTCCGATTGTATTTTTATAAACATTTTAGATTTACCCAATTATACATATTTTAGCCGAAATTGGTTAAATAAAGAAAGAGAAAGAAACTCACTTCTTTAGCATCCTATTTATAAAGATAAGTTTAGATTTTCTACGTCATCATATCCATATGACATAATTTTATCAAAAGGTTCAAATCTGCTAAGTCTTCTCCTAAAGGGTATTACTTACGTGCAAACTATTATATTTTCTACAAGTCTTATTTTAAATAACATTATTATATTTATAACTTTAACAACACTTATAAAGTTATTTTCTTTCTACAACATTATATTTATACTTAGCCTAACTAATCATAAGTCCGGTCGGATTAACCATTATTGATGGAACTTAGAGGATGCCTAATACCTTCCCTCTAGGTTAGTTGAACCCGTACCTAGAATCATTTGGTTTCGTAGATTTTAAATAAAATTAACTTTAGATAATTACTCTAATTATCTTAGGTGTCCTAATTCACCATAAATAATTAGGTGGCGACTCTTAACTTTAAATAACCCCGGAATTACCCGGATGTTGTAAACTATTTTGACTTCGGTTAAAATAGGGTATAACAGGGTAAATATTTGTTGATGATTTTGGTTATTTGTGCAAAAAAACTAACTGTAGCTTGATCTAGTATAGCTTGGAAAAATAAATTTATAATTTTTTTTAAAAAAAATTATAAATTTTTGATTTGTTTAAAAGTTGAGAATATTGTAAAGAATTGGGTCAAGTTGGGCGGGTTGAGTTACGGCCCATTGTTTAAATCTTGATCAGGATAATCCATCCCGACCCAAATGCACTTTGATCAGGTTGGGCATTAGCCCATCTCAATTTTACTATCTTGATTAGCCCAACTTTAAAATATATGCACGGCTCATTTGCTACCCCTACATTTGATAAGGAATATGAAAAGTATAAACTACTAGAAGCTAAAAGGTTAAAAAAATAAATGTGAGACGTGAACAATATATAAAGGCACGGCATTATTGATAAGATTACCTCTATCATATTGGGCTATTGGCTACCCCTTGGGAACCTTCTGATTACTGCTCTTTAAGAATCCTTACATAAATTAATAGTGACAGTTATTTTCTATGAAGTATTTTTACATTTTTGTACCTTGATGTTGAAAGAACACTTTAATTTTTATAAGGGTAAAAGGGCCATTCAACATTTGATGGGCATTTTAGTAATCTAACTTAAAACTGAAAGGCTTCCCACTTTTATAATAATATGATGATGATGATTTGTGATTTCTCTTGGGCAATACCTAATAACATAAGGGACTTTCTTGAGTGCTGGCAAGGCAGAGGATTCAGAAAAGCTTGAAGCAAATTTGGAATACTATTCCTTTATGCATATTTTGGATCTTATGGCTGGAGAGGATTAGGGCTTGTTTTGAAGGACAAAGAGATCACTTTTCTAGAATTAAGA
Source organism: Lycium ferocissimum (assembly GCF_029784015.1). NCBI lineage: Eukaryota > Viridiplantae > Streptophyta > Magnoliopsida > Solanales > Solanaceae > Lycium > Lycium ferocissimum. Next base: position 67,892,601 of record NC_081342.1, read on the forward strand.
ACAAATGTTTACAAAATCTTTCTTATGGTGTAAAGGTAGTCTTATGGGAAGCACAAATGAGTATATAGAGTTTTTGGATTTGCTAAGGGAAAGACAGTAGATGTAGGATCTTTATTTTGATCTGCATTCCTTTGTTTTGTACTACTTGTACCACCTTGGTACTTTTTCTATAAATAAAACTTTTACCTTTTCAAAAAAAAATAATAATAATAATAATAGATTCTAGATTCATAGTGCCAAGAAGGTTTTGCAACTCGCTACACAACATTCACAACTCGCTACACAATATTCACAATAAGTAAAGACTAAAGAGTCGACTTCCATCCAAATGTTTCTAACAAATGAAAATACAATAAAATTTCATCATACGCATCTGTCCGTATGATGAAGCGGTGGCCTGTGACGACCGACCACATGCAACAATCCTTATGATTCTGACAGTACTATGCTATCCCCAATATTTATATAAGGAATCTTTAGTTCTTTTGTTGGATTTCTAGGAATTCCTTTCTACTCTTTAGTTGCTCCCTCCATCCCAATTTAAATGACACTCTTTTCTTTTTAGTTAATCTCAAAAAGTATAATACCTTTCTGTATTGAGTAAAAATTCAACTTTAAAATTATCTTTAATAAAATGATTTCTAGCCACACAAATTAATATGGTTTGTTTAGACCACAAAGTCTTTCTTTATTTTTTAAACTTTGTGTCAAGTCAAACAACATATAAAATGGGACGGAGGGAGTACTAGTTTTGTAGTTTTCACCCTTTGCTTCCGACTTTGATGAAGGTAAATAGGCCAAAAAAAAAAAAAGTTTTCTCACGGAACGCGAGTATTGGGGCTTTCATCAATATCATGTTCGAGGAATCATTAAGCCCATAGGAAAGTGCAAATGCTTCACCCATATTATTTGTTTCTTATTGGTCCACATTGTCCTTGTCTGCAACTGCCATCATGTCTAGTTTTACCATAGGAAAGTGCAAATGCGTAGGTTTGCACCATTTTACAATAGTGCTTGTCCATCGATAAGAGAATTTCTCAGTGTGTTCAAACAAAAATTTCTCCAAGGAATACGTAGTTCAAATTCCTTTGCACGGATTTCGGAATCTGCTTTTTAGTCTTGAAATTGATTGCTTCTCTTTTCTAAATTTGCAGCAGCAGTGTGCTTATTATTCTGTTTTATGCTTAAGATGTTTAGAGGAAATTTTTGTTCTCTCTATTTATTTTCCGAAACAAAATAGTGCAACTTGAGTTGCCTTTGACGGAAATCTCATGTTGTCACTATGGGGATTGATTCAAATGAGTAAAGCCAGTTCTACAATCAACTTTTTTTAGTTGTAGGAGATAGATATTCTGGCATGAAGTTGTTCCTTGAATCTAAAAGTTCACCACCCTTTCATTTTTTTCACAATCAACTTCGTGGCTTTCCACTTTCATCTAAAGAGAGTAACTGATTAATATAGCGGATTCTTTCCTGCAGGACTTGCTGTCAAAGTATACAAATGAGGATGAACGAAGCAGGAGGTTTGAGGTGCATACTTTTAACTGCTCATTGCTACATCTGAAGATCATCAAGATCATTTCTTTTTATGGACCAATATGTAAAAATAAGTCAGTACTGCCATTAGTAAAATATTTGCTCAAGCATGCAACCGTGCTAGAAAGTTTGTAATTGTTGCCAAATGCAAAAGGAATTATGTGTCTCGGGATTATGTTAAGATGGAACAGGAGCTCCTAAGCTTTCCAAGAATCCTCTCCACACGTTTCAGTTATCTTTTCTTATTGATAATCTTTGGCCCCTAACATTTATATTGATTGCAACGTACTTAACTTCACTTACTTTAAGGTTGAAACTAGTTTGTAGCTTATAGACAAGGTTAGGATTGTACTTGTCAACATCCAAGGGGTTGTTAGTGGTTCTTCATTTCTTAGTGTATTTCTGAAATCATCATTTGAGAAGGATTGCTCTATATGATTTGTGAATTTATTCATATTGCTAAATTCTGATCATGTTTTCATACTATGAAATTTGTAGACCAACACTCAATGTATTTATACAAAAAGATCCTGAATGTTTGGATTTTCTTGAAAGACCTCCAATAATGAAGCTCTCTGCGGATGGAAGCCAGGAGATCCAGAATGTATTTTTTGCTCGAAACATTGGGGAAGTTGAAATCAAGTGATACTAGAACGGACATCCAAAGAAACCTCACATCATGTAGATAATATGCTACTTCTCACGACTCCTTTCCTGTCCGGCAACATAGAGAGGATGTGAAGTAGAATTGACTCGGGCAAATCACTGAGTTGGTCTTCTGTCTCTGTGCTTTTCCATGCAAGGGCGGATGGAGCTTTGAGATCTGGGTTGACCTAAACCCAACACTTTTGGCATCAATTATAAACTTATATCTATGAAACAATAACTTGCAAAGTATGTTTCATGCTAAAAACCTTTTAGATTGAACCCATAGAGCTTTAATCTTAAATTCCTTTTGTTTCCATGCAGTAAAACTTTCATTTGATGAAGGGTTTGTGAATCTGCAGCTTTAGTCTGTTTTAGAGATGAGGTCCAATCCCTCTTCACTTATTATTTGGGAGATTTGCAGAAATAGGAGTCTTTCGTGCTTCCGTTTAAATTTTATACCCATTTAAGGAATTTGTGCAAATATAAACTTTTGTTGGCAGATTGACAAAACTTTCATTGTTCACGAGTTATGATAGGTGGCGTATTACATTGGTACGAATTGTTTACAAAAGATTCATTGAATTCCTGGCTCACAAGTTATGCATGCCGGCATAAATTTACAAACTGTTCACTAGTTTTGCTGGAATTGCGAACCTTGCCTGTCTTGTTCAATTGTTCAAAAGTTTTACCGGACCGACAAAACTTTGTAATAACTGTTGGGATATATACTATTAACCATGTGTTTGGATATAGTATTTATTATAGAACAATTATTTATTCATTGTTTAATAAAGAATTAAATAGATCATGTACCAGTAAGTGTGTCCTTTACTTATATAGTAGATGATTTAGTGTATAGAGTTTAGCTTATACACGGAAGATTAAATCGTCGGTTCTTATAAGTATAAAATGTATGTTCACAATCTAAGATGGAAATTGGACAAAGCCATCGGTATGATTGTAGCCCAACATTAATATAATGTATCTTCATTATGGGAAATGTATAGTTTCGTCTTCTTGTGCTAGTACATTTTGTATGTATTGAACGAATTAAGTAGAGATAAGTGTTTTTGTCTTGAATATATAAAACAAATTCTCTAGTTCATTAAATGTACTTATACTCTTAATCTTGATATAATTATTATGATCAATGTGATTTGTTCGGTATTTTGATTTATTAAAAGGTACGACTCAATTGCGGGTCTATGTATTCCTGTGAATTGGATAATGGCAAATTACATTTGTGAAATAATAATTAGTTGATAGAATCCATGTCTTGACTTTGAGATTGATGATACCCCTTTATGGATGCTTATAAGTCTCATGTGAAAACCCTGCAGGTGGATTTTGTATCCGTCACATGATGTAAGTTAAGCAGAAATATAAAGGATTCAATTAGTCAATAAATTAAATTGTCAGTAATTTAATTTAATTGATTGGTATCTGTAATCTTAACATGGGGAGTTAAATAAGTTTTAATGTATGATTTCGAAATTGAACTGAGGAGTGCAGTTACGATTTTTTAGTGGAATAATTTGTAATTTATTATGGTAAGATTAATTCAGATTTTTTGAATTAATTCCATAATAGGAAGCCTCGTTAATTAAATTTGTGGTCCCCGTCTTTTGTGCCCGAATAATAAAGAATTAAATGGAATATTATTATTTCTTGGTGGAAAATAAAGACCCAACGAGTTTTTGGAAAAGGGTGAAAAACCCTAAACCGTAGTTATAAAATAATATACTTATTCCATAAGGAGGTGAAGGGTTTTAGAAGTTTCTTCAACTTTTCCATGGAAATTCGCCCACACGAATTTCGCAAATTCTGGTATTATTTGGGATACACAGCAGAAGACTGTGGAACTGAAGGATGAACATGTGGACAGCTTTTGCTCGTGCTTGAAGGTTCGATTTGCAGCCGCGGTCACGCTTCAAGAGATAAGTATAGATTTTATGTTTGATTAAAATCTTTGATTATGTGTTGTCTATATTACATGCAAGTTCGATCCTGGCTATTTGCTTCCGCTGCGTATGCGTGATATTCTATCAATAACTTCATTCTACCTATCTTGTTAAATTGTTCACAAGTTTTGACGGATTGACAAAAATTGTGTGTTGCTTAATTCTTCACAGTTTTGAAGGACTGGCAAGACTTAGATATTATCTTTAGTATAGCTATCTTATTAAACTAGACTTCCTATGTTTTATAAATTGAGAGGAACAAGCTCAGAAGGAAATGTCTCCTACTAACTACACTTGGATTCGATAACCGAGCAGAAATGTTTTATTGAGTTTCAGTAGATTGTTTTATTACTTCAAAGTTTTGAATTCACAAATTTAGTTTTGCTTTGTTGTTGATTGTATCTCTACAACACTGGAAATTGATCTAGAAATTGGTTACAAGTCTTTAATCTTCCGTTTGTCCATACAAAATTTCACTATCCTCTGGGAAAAAAATAGATCAAAACAGCCTTTAGTTATATAGTGGATTAGTTCTTGTAACTTTTTTTGAAGATGAGTTTCAATTTTGAAAATGTGGCCTTGACCAGTTTCTCTCAAATGATTTTTTTTTTTTTCACTCACAAAATTTCAACTTTTATTTCAAGTTAAGTGCATATCCAAACACAACTTGATTTGAAATATCCCATTTTCAATTTTTTTTTTCCAAATAACACATTTTTTATATCTAAACGCCTACTAAATAAGAAGATTCAAAATGATCTTCCCAAATATGAGGACATCTATTAAGATTAATTTTGACCCAACAAGGAAAAATACCCCTGCATATGGGTAGTCAGTATTTTAACATGACTGGTTTTTATAAAAATAGCCTCTTTTTTTTTCTTCATCTTTCACTAATTTAGTTTTACTTAAGTTTTTTCCCACTTTGATTCGGCACGCTTCGTATTGTGGCAAAAGCTAAGAACTAGATCAATGTTGAGTGCACGAAGATTTAGCTCGAGTGATAAACTAGCTGATAAATAGACTGAGAAAAGCTTATAAAGGAAGTAGATATTTTCAAACTATTTTAAATAATATGAGGGCTATTTACTTGTAGAAATTCAGAAAGATGGATAGAGAGGAGACTCTTTCATACCTGCTACCTCTCCCATTAAGTGACCAGGGTGAGGTAAGAAGTAGTATAAGAGTAGTTCAGTCATCGATACCTATCTACTTGAAAAAATTTACGTACAAAGCCTATTTTCAAACTTATAGACTTTCGAAATGTCATTGCCAAGAGTCGAATCAAAGGCATGACAGGACAGCTTCTCTTAGCCCTATGGCCTTTCTCCATCCAAAATTATTTCAAATCAAATGATTCAAGACTTTACTGACAAGGCTTTCCGACACAGCCTTGAGAAGCTTGAATCCTTTAGATTCTTGATGCAAACAAAATCGAAAGCTAATGAAAGGCCGGAGGACTTGACCCGCTAAACTCCTCTCTATCCATTTTGAAATTTTTTCGGAATCTGTTTTGTCATTAAATTACCTTGAATTCCTGAAATACTATCTTATGCAAGTGTATTGCAATAAGTTCATTTTCAAGGAAATTACCAAAAGTCTACCCTTGCATATGTTTGATAAGATAACTTAGGCCAACAGAAACAAACCATTGGCTATGGAATGGATCTTGCAATATGATTTTTAGTTTGTAAAATGATTTTCATCCATAAAATTTCATAGTATAAAAACAAGATCAGGATTAAGCAATACAAATATAAATCACAAAGCACTTGGAAGAAGAGTTCATGCATGATGATCAGATGATAAACACACTGTTAAGTACTTAGACATGAAGAAATACTAAAAACTCCTTGGATACTGACAAGTAGAACCCTAACCTTGTCTATCAGCTACAAACCAATTCCAAACATAAAGTAACAGCTGCTAACTATGTTGTGATTAGTACAAAACGAGAGGGGCCAAAGATTATTGATAAGAAAAGACTAGTGAAGCGTGCACGGAGGATCTTGGAAAGCTTAAGAGCTCTTGTTCAATTTTAACATAATCACGAGACATGTCACTCCCTTTGCATTTGGCAGCAATGTCGAACTTTTCTAGCATAATTGCATTCTCTAGCAAATACTTAACCAATGGCAGCACAAACTTACTTTCATTTAATGGTCGAACCAAGTTAACGAACTTGATAGTCTTCAAATGTAGCAATGGGCAGCTAAATTTATGTGTCTCAAACCTCCTACTTTGTTCAACCTTATTCTTATAATACCATGACAGCAGGTACTGCAAAAATGAATATCCGCAAACATTAACCAGTCAATCTCCTCATATAGACGTAAAAAGCCAAAGAGTTGATAGTTGGATAAAATAAAAAGGTGATGAATTTTTAGATTCAAGGAGCACGTCAAGTGCTTAGCAAATGTTACAAAGTGGTATAAGCAAATAACTAAAAGAAAAATGTTTCAACACTTCATTGAAGCACGTTGCTGCAACAAATTTAGCAAAGAAAAACCATCAACTTTCAAGACTAAAAAGCAGATTCAAAATTCCTTGTAAAGCAGCATTGAAATGAAATTTCAAGAGTTTGAACTAGGCAATACCTGGAGCAATTTCTGTGAACACATTGAGAACTCACTTGAATGGACAAGCACTATCGTAAATTGGTGCCAACCCGATCTAGGATGGGTAAAACTAACAACGGATGGTAGTTACAGACAAGGAGAATGTGAAGCAGGTGGCATGGTAAGGAACTCTTCTGGTGATATTATTATGGCATATGCACTCATACTCTTTACTTATAGTGAATGCTGTCAAGGGAGTTACAAAACCTTCTTGGCACTATGAACCTATTATTGAAGAGATCAGAGAGTTGATTCAAAATGAAAAAGTCGAAGCCAATGGTGTGGTTGTTTCTTTAGCTGGATAAAGTCACCTATTGGACACAGAGAAGAAAATTTTCAGCTTTGACTAACTACCACGAGAAAATAGAGGGCATTTTAGGATTGACAAGTGGAAGCTCCCTAGCTCCAGAATTCGAAGTGAAAGCCCAAAGCTAACCTCCAATAATGCAACAAGATGAACGTCCCGTTTAGATATGTCACTTGAGAATACTCTTCTCAATTTTTCTGTTTTTTAGTTCTTATAGAAACGACAAACAGGGGAGAAAAGCTCCACAAGTGAGAAGCTATTATTGTAAAGCTCATAAGTAATTAGGCTAGTTGTGTTTCACATTGTAAATAGGACCCCTCCTCCTACATAGAAATACTCTTTTTGCTTACACATTGAAGTCTTATCCCCTACACTTTTGTCAAAGATTGAACCTTCTTAATCTTCTATTTACTTGAGGATTGAACAGGTTCATTTCTTACCTTTTGTTAAAGTGGCAGGGAAGAGAAATTTACAAGTACGGTGGTTTAAATTTTAAAGTAAGAATATGATTATTTCCTTAATTAAGATCAGAAATATGTTGATATATATTGTCTTCTTTTTCCACTAATAGTTATTTGATATTCCATTTCAAAACAAAAAAAGAAAAAAAGTTGTTTGATATCGATAACATGAGGTAACGAATACAAAGGTCTGAGGGAAACTTACTGTTGGTTTATAGTTGTTCCAGTCAATGAGCAACGTCTCAAGATATGATGATCTCTGTAGAAAGCTGTAAATTCCTGGGAAGTCCAGTTGTTCTAAGTTTGTGTTAAGTTTTAAGAATTTCCAACTTGATGGTGGAGACTGCCAACCTTCCAACGCCGGTCTAGACATGCACTTACAAACCAAATAGATAAACTAGAATATGTCAAAACAAGGAATGCTCCATACTTAATAAATGACATGCAAATTGTTGAAGAATTTGTAAAAACAACTCGGACTATATGACTCTGTTTTGCCGCATCAAAGTGTGCAAGGTTGGTTGGGAAATCAATATATGGACTTCTTGGCACTTTGAAATATTCACATGACTTAAATGTAAATCAATTCACATTTTTCATGTTGTTCTTTTCACTGAAACCAAATTGGCCAAGAGAATATAATTATTTAGTACTTATCAACTCAATTATCATATTATCCTAACTTCCTAAGTAGTGCCAATGTTAATGTTAATAAACTGACGATTCAAAACGAAAAAAGATTCTGAATATCAGAAGTGAAGAGTGTGAATAAACCTCAATGCACCACGGACTCAATTCAAGGTTCTCGACGTGGGCAACACTGTGAAGAAGTTCCTTCATATAGCTACCCTCCTTATCCAAGTTGCGTTCCCCATCCTTAGAATAAAAATTTAAACAAAGGACAACAGTGACAAGTAAATGCACATTTCTCTGTTGCATGCGTATCTCACCGCAGAATCTCAAAACTTGCAAATTTTGAACATAGGGGGCTAAGATTTCAAACCACAAGTCAAGATTCTGAATGTTGTCGTCTTTTAAAATCAATTTTTTCAGCTTCACAGAGCTTATTTCCAAACGCCAATTGCTCTGCTGGATGCCCCAAACAGTATCCATTTCCAAGCACTCCAAATTAGGGCAACCAGATAATGCCTTCTCCATGACACCTTCCGTCAAATTCTTCAGATGCGTAATTGAAAGAGAAACGAGACTGCTCCAGTTAACACTACCAGAAGGATTCAGTTTGAGGTTGTATAAAACCAAATTCCTCATCGAGGTATTCTTAAATGCAAACTGAGGAAACTCATATGTGTGATCCAAATCGTAAAATTCAAGTGTAAAACATTCAACATTAACAACTTTCGTTGCAAAATGTACCCATAAATCAACATCTTTAACATTAACATAACACATAAAGAGATAGATCCTGAATTTTCGGATTTTATGGCAAAACCTCCAATAATAAAGGTCTCTATGGGTGAAGGTTACGAAATCAAGAATCTCCTTTTCTCCGATACGATGGGGCAAGAAATCAAGAGAAACTGGAACAGACATCCAAAGAGACCGCGATTGTGCAGACAATACGCTGGTCTTCACAACTTGTTTTGCGTGGGGCAACATAGAGAGAATGTGACGTAGAATCGACTCTGGCAAATCACTGAGTCGGTCTCCTCCTATTTCCTTTTGCATTTCCATGAAGAAGCAAACGGTATGAGTTGTCACCTATTCGACAAGGGTTTTTGCATGGGGGCAGAGGAGGGTGATTGGTTACGGGTAGGTTTTGGTTCCAATGTTTTATTTGTTTTAATATTCATTAAACATATACTAGTTATTAACTTAGAACCTAATAACTAAAAACAAAAACAAAAAAAAGGTAAAATATAGAATTCATAAATTTTATAACTTAGAAATTAGGCTCATTCCATCTTGAAGTTTTGCACGAATTGCCCTTCAAGCGCATTGTTCTTTAATATTTGTCGCTCATATCTGTGGTCTTTAATGTTTCCCCCGCCTGCGCATATAATGAAAATATCCAGACCTTCTTCGTTCGGCATAATTTTCGTTCGGCATAAATTTTGTAACATTTTATCTTCGGAAACTGAATTTTTCCTTGCTCGGCGCAAGATCTATAATAATTAAGTTAGGCGACATAAGTTGTATAGTATTTTAAGGATTCTATTGAGTGTTGAAAGTTTTGCCATTTCCGGCATAATTTGTGGCCTGGGATGTTACGATACATATGCTCGAGCAAAATCTACACTTATGCTACGCCGAAAGTGCAGAAGGGGAAAATTAAGGACCACAAATTTGAGGAGCAAAAATTTAAGACCCACGAAATAGGGGAATTTGTGCGAATGACCCTTAAGTGGCTTACTCATAAAATCAATTTTGATGGCGACAACACGAAATTACTGTCAAAGCAACTCAAGTTGAACTTTCTTAAATGAAAATGAATTGAGAGAACAAAAGAGTTCCTCAAAACGTCTTGCAAATAAATAAACAATAAGTACATTGCTGCAGCAGATTTAGCAAAAAGAAAACAACCAACTTTCAAGACTAAAAAGCAGGGTCAAAAATCCTTGCAAAGCAACAATGAAATGAAATTTCATGAGTTTGAACAACACATTCCCTGGAGCAATTTCTGTGAGCATATCGAGAAATTCTCACCTCAATGGACAAGCACTACTGTAAAATTGTGCAAACCTGATCTGCTGTCCCACTAGGCGATGCAGTTACATTGCAGGCAAGGACAATGTGAAGCAGGTGACATAGCGAGGAACTCTTCCGGTGATATTATTATGGCATATGCAGTCCCACAAGGCCATGGAACAAACAATAGAGAAACATTGAACATGGTATATTTGTATTATAAAAATTTGGGAGGAACCCGACTCTTTACTTATTTTGAATAATGTCAACTAAGTTGCAAAACCGTCTTGGCACTGTGAACTTATCATTGAAGAGATTAGAGAATTGATTCGAAGTGAAAAAAGGTGACACACTATTAAAGAGAAGCCAATGGTGTGGCTGATTCTTTAGCTGGATAAAGCCACCTATGTATGAGCATTTCTTTCGCTGAATTGAAAGTATTTTCTATTGAATGGAAGCTCATTTTACATCAACAAGTAAAGGAAAAATGAAATTATTTAATACTTACTTTTGATACTAATTCAAATTGCGTATCTGTGTCAGAAGAAGGATAGCTATGATGAACAGAAGCAAATTTTAAGCTTGACAAGCTACTTGAGAATTCGAAAGAAAGCCCAAAGCTTACCTCCAATAATGCAACAAAATGAACTTCCTAGTTAGACCCTTCCGTGAGCTCATATGTTACTTGAGAATACTCTTCTCACTTTTTTCTCCTTTTTAGTTCTTATGGGAACACCCAACAGGGGAGAAAATCTCCACAAGTTGGAACCTATTGTTGTAAGCTCATCTGAGGCTAGCTATGTTTCACATTGTAAATAAGATACCTCCACTTATATAGAAACACTCGTTTTACTCACACATTAGAGGCTTATCTCCTATACTTTTGTGAAAGATTAACCTTTCTCAATCTTATCTTCCGGTTCAATTCTTACCTTTTCTTGAAGAGGTAACAAGTCAAGTCCCCTCTTTGTAATCTTTTATCATAATCTACGAAATATACCAAACAATTGTTTAAATTTATTACAAGGGAACCCGCAGCTGCTACCCTTTGGGTGCGCCACAGGGTGAACCCTGCTCCTGTGTAATAGCCCGCAAATCACAGAGGAGAGATAACCCGCAAAGAATTGTTTAAATTTAAAAAGAAAACAAAAAATTTATGATTATTTTCATTTATTACTTAAGATTGAAATCTGTTGATATATATTGTATTCTTCTCCCACTCATAATTATTTGATATTGATAACATGAAGTAACAACAACGAAGGTATAAAGGGAACTTACTCTTGATTTCCAGTCAATGACCAATGTCTCAAGATCTGATGAACTCTGTAGAAAGCTGCAAAATCTAGGGAAGTCCAATGGTACTATGGCTGCATTAAGTTTTAAAAATTTCCGGCTTGATGGTGGAGGCTGCCACCCTTTCGATTCCAGTATTGACATGCACTTGTAAACCAAATAGACAAACCAAAATATGTCATAACAAGGAAATGCAACATACTTAACAAATGAACAGCTTGGACTATAAGACTGTTTTGCACATAAAAGTGTTCAAGGTTGGTATGGAAATCCAAAGATGGAGTTTTCTTTTAACCAGGAAAAAGTAGAAATTCAGTCAACAACAACCAGAGGATGCAAAATGCAGTACATAACAAAGAGCTCCTGTCTAAAGATGAACTTTAAGAATGGGGAAACCCATTCACATGACTTAAAGAGTATGATCAATGTAAATCAATCCAAATTTTATATGTTGTTCTGTCAATTGCAAACTCTTTATTCTCACAGTTCATCATTGAAAGTTCTGTTCAAAAGGTCTTGTTTCAGTCTCATGTTCAAACATGTTGGCCATGACTCATGATAATGTAATTCTTTATTATCAGATTATCTTAAGTAGTGGATGTTAGTGTTCCTAAACTGATGATTCAATAGCAAATAAAAAATTCCAAAAAAGAAAAAAAAAAAAGAGAGAATTTTGGATAATGAAGAGTATGAATAAACCTCGATGCACCAGGTACTCAATTCAAGATTCTCGACATGGGCAACACTGTGGAGAAGTTCCTTCATATTCCTATACTGCTTCTCCAAGCTGTAGTCTCCTTCATCATCATCATCTTCACTATCGTCTTCCTCGTTGAAAACAATATCTAAACAAAGGACTGCAGTGACAACTGCAGGCACATTTCCACGCGGCAGGTGTATCTCACCGCATTGCCCCAAAAGTTGTAAAGTTTGAATAAAGGGGGCTAATATTTCAAGCCGAAGGTCATGATTCTCATTGTAGTAGTCTTTTATGATCAATTTTCTCAGCTTGACATTGCTGATTTCCAAACGATGGATGCCCAAAAATTCATCTAATTCCAAGCACTCTAAGTTAGGGCAACCAGATAATATGTTGTGTATTACACTTTCTTTCAAAATCAGGGATCCAACAGAAAGAGAAACGAGATTTCTCCTAAAATGCTCAAAAATGTTCTCTCTACCTTTTCTCTCTGACTTGGGAGATGTGCCCACCTTTTCTCTCTCCTTCTAAAACTTTTTTGGGAAGACCTTCTTCTGGTTCTTACCATGGGCAAGCAAGCATTTTTTTCATTTCGGGGGAAAAATCTTTTCAACTCGTCAACATCGGGGACACAGAGAATGTATGGTTCTCCCTCATCGAAAGGAGAAAACGATTCACCAAAGAATCAACATCGATGAGAACAATCTTCGGTGGATATGTGATGCTATGAGGAAATCATCACAAAGGGGGGATCTCATGTGTAAGATGGGGTAGAAAACAACAACAATATCTCTACGGGTGTATCGAATTTCAATATCTACGCAGATTTCTTAGAATTGAGATATGGTGCGGTGAAAGGAAGTCGGCGGTGATCATTCCGTAGGTGAATTACAACACGGTTGGGTGGATTTTGCGAGAAAAATTCTTCGTTTTCTAGGGCACTCCAACATCACCGGTCCTTTTCGTCCAAAGCATCCCCACTTTGAAGACATTTTTTGAAGCGGCTAAAATTGAGAGCCGGCATTTGTCTTCATCATCTACTACTAATTTCAAAGACCCGAACACCCACTCTCCGGATGTTTGATAGGTATCTTCAATGACCCTTTCAACATTAGCTCCTAACACGTAAACCATTCAAAAATGGTTCTGGGTCGATGGAAAATTACAAATCGGCCGAAAGTTACCCCAATGGATCACAATACCTTTCTTTTCGAACTCCCTTCAAGACAAGAGGCGATGAGAATTAAGGTCGGGAACTCGGTTCGGAATGGGAGACATTTGGATTTGCAATGGTGGTCACCGAGTTTGGTACTAAATCGAGAATCCGGCCGTCCGAGTTTCTTTGGGTCAAAGTTTTTGGCATTCCCCTAAGTGCATGGACAACGGAAACCTTCGAAGTATTGGGGACCGGGTGGTGGCTACGTCGGGGAAGATGAAGACACGAGAAAGAGAAATCACCTTATTTGGGCTCGTTTATGTGTTAAAAATACCGAACCAAGTTCCGGCGAAGGTCGATTAATCCGTAGGGGGAAGGAATTTGAAATTGTGGTAATTATGGAGATCCGGGCAACTCCATTACCCACGGTCCATGCGCATCACTTGTCATCCTGTCGATGCGGCAGAGATAAACTCGGAATATTGGGTAGCGTGAAAGTTCGATAAGGACAGGACTTTATGGACCCAATTCCGATGAAGAAGCGATGGTAAGGGGACCAAATTTAAATTCATCCGGCCCTCCAAAACCTATTCTTAAGCGACGACCTAAATACCAAGGCTTTAAGGAAAAGGTTTATTGGGCCATCAAAGTGGTTACTACTCAAAAGGCCCAAAACAAAGAAAGCAAAGGAAAAGGCCCAACTATTATCCAACCCGGAAGGCAAAGTCTGTTATTAATAAAAACGATCCCCTTTGCTAAGGATTATTCCATAGAGCATCATAATTCTTTCGATCTTCCCTTAGAAGAAATTCTAGCATCATCTATTCGGGGCAAGGAAGAAAATGGGGGAACCATCCTATTCCAATTCGATGCGTATGATGAATCGGAGCCACCTTCTCGCCCTCCGAGAATGACTTGGATTCGATTTTCACTACATTCCTTTAGTGAATTTCTCCTCTCTTCCCGGCATGATCGAGAAGATATTTGCATGCAAGTGGTGGACAAGCCAACAGTGGTGGAAACATCAAGGTGGACTAAAATTACGATGGTTAAAGCTTGCAAATTATTCGGATTAAATGCCACAGGTTTTGAACATGACCTCTTTGATATTATTCTAAGGATGGAGGAGAGGCGCAAGGCACAATTATTGGCTCAACAACAACGAGGCACGAGAGCAAGTCCTAAAAAGGGAGAAATACAGGGGAAGCAAAGCTAAAAAAAAGCGGAATGGGGTCTTCAAGACAATTGTGAGAAGAAATGCAGGGGCAGGTTCCACAATTCTCAACCTAGATGAGAATAAAAATCTTGAGTTGGAATATACGAGGGCTAAACGACATAAATAAAAGAGAGGACTTTGGAGTCATTGATTCGTAAATTGAGAGTTGATATTGTCCGCCTTTCAAGAGACTAAAATCGAAAATTGGACCAAATTTCTCTCTAATTAGAGAGATTTGGGGTCACAGATAGATATCTTGGGTTGAACATAAGGCTATTGGAGCAAAGGGGGAATGTTAATTTTATGGGACAAAAGGCAAAGTGGCAATGTGTTGATACTCAATCCGGAATACTCATCGACTGCGATTTGAGAGTCTAGCTAACCGAAGACTTCAAATGGGCCTTCACAAGGGTATATGGTCCTCATTCTAATCCGAGAAGGAAAGAGTTTTGGCGGAGTTATCGGCGGTCGGAGGACTATGGTCGGATCGGTGGGTAATCGGAGGAGATTTTAATGTATGTAGGTACGAAAGTGAAAGACTTCTTTGCTCCACAGGTCCGGGGCAATGTGTAAATTTTCCAACTTAATTTTGGACTTGGGATTAATTGACCCCCCCCCCCCTCTCTAGAAGGAGCACAATATACTTGGTCAAGAGGAGAAAATCATTCTCAAGCATCAAGAATAGATCGATTTTTATTTTCTAACGAATGGAGTGATGCATTTAAAGATGTGAAGCGGTAGCGTTGCCAAGGGTGATTTCGGATCACAAACCTATCATCATGGAGTGTGGAGATTGGGAACCTTCACCCTCTTATTTCAAATTTGAAAATATGTGGCTAAAAGCAGATGGTTTCATGGACATGATAAAAGAATGGTGGCAATCTTACTCTATCACCGGTTCCCCCGATTTTATTCTTTTACGAAGCTCGGTCCCTAAAGAAGGACATATCTATCTGGAACGAGAGAAGTGTATGGCAAGCTAGAAACCAGAAGGGGAAAGCATTAGATGATTTGCGGCACCTTGATCAAGTTGCGATCAAAGACCTCGATCGTGATGAAAAGGAAAAAGCTTTTACCTTAAAAATGGAATTGCATCAGATTGCCTAAGCTGAAGAGTTTTCATGGAGGCAAAAATCCAGATGCACATGGCTTAAGGAGGGTGATAAAAACACAAAGTTTTTCCAGAAAATTGCCAACTCTCAAAGAAGATACAATTGCATTGATAGACTCTTAGTGGGGCAAAACATCGTGGAAGACAAGGTCCGGATCAAGTGAAATTTCGGAATACTACCGTGCTTTACAAAGAAAGGGAACATTGGAGACCCAGCTGCGATGATTTTGAAGGTGTGGCCTCTTTATCGGCAATTGAAAGTGAGAGTTTGGAAGCACCTTTTGAGGAAGTAGAAGTTCGTCGCTTTAAATTCATGTGCCCCCGTACAAAGCACGAGGCCGGATGGTTTCACTATGGCATTTTTTCAAAAGGCATGGAGCTTCATCAAGGCGCATCTAATGGAGGCGCTCAATCATTTTCATCTCAATTGCCACATGGAGAGATCTTGTAATGCATCTTTCATAGCCCTCATCCCTAAAAAGAAAGGGGCAATAGAGCTAAGGGACTACAGACCCATTAGCCTAATTGGTAGCGTGTACAAGATTGTTGCTAAGACCATGGCCGAAAGATTGAAGAAAGTCACAGGGAAGCCGATTTCGGAGCAACAAAGTGCATTCCTCAAGGACAGACAGATAACGGATGCTTCTTTAATTGCTAATGAGGTTCTAGACGGAGGCTTAAAAGTGGTGAAGCGGACTATTGTGCAAATTAGATATTGAAAAAGCTTTTGATCAACGTCGAGCCGGAAATACCTTATTGACATCCTCAAAAAAATGAACTTTGGTAACGGGTGGCTTAGGTGGATAAAATTTTGTATCTCAACCGTGAAATACTCGGTACTAGTTAACGAAGTCCCGTAGGCTTCTTTTCCCGGAGAAAGGCCTAAGACAATGAGACCCCCTCTCCTTTTCCTCTTCATTTTGGCTATGGAAGGCCTTACACGGTCGGGTAGGGCCAAAGAGCTACAATGGATTCAAGGTTTTCGGTGGGTAAATCCAACTAGCTCAATC
The DNA here is from genome assembly GCF_029784015.1 of Lycium ferocissimum. Taxonomy (NCBI): domain Eukaryota; kingdom Viridiplantae; phylum Streptophyta; class Magnoliopsida; order Solanales; family Solanaceae; genus Lycium; species Lycium ferocissimum. Next base: position 67,909,267 of record NC_081342.1, read on the forward strand.
AATGTTTCACATCGCTTTATGCGGATGATACTTTGATCTTTTGTGGTGCGAAAAAATCTCAAGTTATCAACCTCAACCTCTTACTTCGTTGTTCGAGGCATTGTCGGTCTACATACAACATGATAAAAAGCATCATCTATCTGTTAACGAGGTTCAAAACTTGAAAGAGTTAGCGGATGTTCTTTCGCAAAATCGGCTCACTCCCGACTACTCGCCTAGGTTTACCTCACGGGAGCCAAATTTAAATCCATTGAAATCGGAATGGGGTGTTAGAAAGAGCGGAAAAAGGCTTGCTACGCGATGCAATACCTTTCAATGGAGCGAGATTGACTTTGATTAACGATGTTCTAGACAAAAAAGATCTCCGACCTACATCATGTCTTTATTTCCTATGCCAAGCTCTATCCTAAAGCGAGTTTGACGATTAGAAGGAAATTTCTTTGGGAGGGTAGCAAGAAACCCACAAGTTCTCACTAGTCAAGTGGCCAATAGTGACTCGGCAAAATCTGCTCGGAGGTCTAGGAATCGGAACCTGCTCATGCCGCATAACCGAGAGTCTATTGATGAAATGGTTGTAGAGATATGGACAACTTTGAAGCGGGTTACTTTGAAAAAGATCATCATTGCCAAATATGGAGCCCCAAATCATTTTGAGTCCAAAGAAGAGCACATGTCCACACGGTGTTGGGCCATGGAAACACATCGACGCTTCCATCGTGTTCTCTTCCCGAATATATCCTACAAAGTTGGTAATGGGCTTCGTGGAAGTTACGGGAGGACGGAGTGGATTGGAAATGCGACTTTAAAGGATTGCTATCCTGGTTGTGCCGGTGTTATTAATCGGAAGGCTACTATTGCGGTACGGAGAGAATAATAGCGGAGGCCTACACTTAGAAGGAATCTCAATGAGGAGATAAGCGACGCGATTGCTCTTCTAGCATCACTTGGGGAATTTACTATGGATGATCAAACACACGACGAGATTTTATGGGGAGTTTCTAAACAAAGGAGATTCCTTGTCAAAAGCTATAATCTTTTGTGCTCTCGAACGGTACATTGAGAGAATGGCCATGGAAACATGTTTGGAAGACAAAGATGCCTCTCAAAGTCTCATGCTTTACATGGTGTGCCCTCGGGAAGCTATTCTTACACGGGATAACCTCGGAGAAGAAAAATAACTCTAGTTAATAGATGTTATTTTTGCCACAAAAGCTTGGAGCTCATTAACCACTTTGCTACATTGTCCGATCCTTCTTTGAGATGCGGAGCTTCTTTTTGCTATTTTTGGGTTAGTATGGACCATGCCGCAGTCCATAAAGGAAGCATATATCGATTGGAATCATTGGAGAGTTGACAAAGCCATCAAAAAGGTGGAAGATGGTTCACCGTCATTTTTTGGGTTACTTGGAATGAGAGAAACCGCAGGTGTTTTGATGGGATTTCAACTCCTCTTCATACTCTAAAAGCTAGATGTTTAGTAGTTTTGTTCAGTTGGAGCTTTCACTCCCTGTTAATAGCATTGACAATTACCTGGACTTTGTTAGCTCCATGGTTCTTGCATAGTCTAACTTAGTTTCCTCTCCAAAAGCTTACTAGCTTTTGTTTTTCTCCAAAAGCTTCAAGCTTTTGCTTTTGTAAATGGCACCTTCCAGTTGCCTTTCTTAATGGAAACTTCTTACTTCATCAAAAAAAAAAACACTATTAGAAGGGTTCAGTTTGCAGCCGCCTTGTAATAACCCATATATTTTTTTTAGGCTTAGTTGGTAATTTAAATAAAAGAAGGAAATCAAAAGAAAAAAAAATAGAAAAGAAGTAATTTAGTGGACCAAGCCCAAAAAGGAAAAGGAAAAAAAACAAATATAAAGGATTCACATAAGACGTGAAAGAGAAAAAGAAAGCTGAAGTGAAAAAAAAACGAGAGAAAGAAACGAGAGAGAAAAACCGGTAAAAGAAAGAAAAGAGAGGGAGAAAAAGAGAAGAAAAGAGAGGAGAAAAATAAGAACTTTCACTCCAATCATCGAGGTAATTATTCTAGTCTTTTATTTAAGTTTATTACATAATTAGGGGTGAATTTTTATGATGAAAACATGGGGATATTTTGAGGAATTGAGAAAGTTTAGCTCTAGTGTTCTTCAACCAAAATCATTGATTTGAAAGGAAATAGCATCGGATTTTAGACTTCTATATATCGTTGGAATCCTCTCGTTAAGGCCTTTCCGAAAACATAAGTCTTGTCGGGTTTTGAACACATTGACCAGAGGGCGTTTTCGTCTTTTAAAATTTGACTTTAACCGTTTAAGCCTCTAAAAATATAGAAGTGGTTTACCCTAAGGGTTTTGACCATTCTAAATCCATTTTTGTGTAGTTTGAGGTAATACGGAGACTCGAGAAGGCAATTTTAATTTATTAGGAAGTGTGCTTGAATTGTGAATTTGAGGTAAGTGAGACTTTAAGCTTTGGGTACTTGCTTTTCGAAACTCGTTTTAAAAATATGTTTTCTCTACCTGGTCCATGTGTTGGGGCGAGCGTATGCTTGGCAGAATCGGTGGTCCTTAAGGCCAACCGCATATACTTTATTTTCAAATAATCCAAAACTCTCTTTATAAATTATTTTGTGATGTGATATAGTACATGAGCCATGATATTGGGGCATTGTGTATGCTTCCCTTAGCATTGTGTATGCTTCATGATTATATTGGGGCATTGTATATGCTTCCCTTAGCATTGTGTATGCTTCCTGACATATTTGGCACATTGTGTATGTTGTCATGGATTCATAGTGTTGACTAATTCTTTAAGCACCCATACTTATGACGGTTCGTAGTGTAAATTGTGTTGAGATATATAATATATTTGATAAACGATGGTTTGGACCTTGGTTGCTATTATATAATGATATATTCATGTGCGTAATATTTTTGTGCTTGTTGTATGTTTGTATTTTTTTAACACTTGTTCCGGGGGTATTTGAAGTGGCGGGTCGAGGATCTTCTTTGGGTTATATTTATGTATAACTCACTCCTTACCTGCGTGTCCATCGGTACTGTCTGCCGAGAACGAGGGTAATTGAAGACTTCGTGAGTGGATTAATTGCCGAGGGCGAGCCACCGCATTGTTCGTGGAGGCAGACCATTTTCGACTTTATCTAGTTTATTTCTAGTTATTTCTTTTATTTTGGGTTTACATGCCCGACACTCAAACTCATGTAACTCTGTTAGATGCTCCATGGTCTTAGCGTGGGATGTGGGCTAGAGATTCTTTTTATCTTAGCATTGGTTGGTTTTCATAAATCGATTATGAATTTGATTGGCGACTATTTCGCATTTTTATCATTAATAACGTTGTTGGACCTGTACTTATTTTCTTTTAGTGCTTTGTAAATGATTAAGAGTATGATATATGGATTCGCTTTGGCCCGGGTGGTGTTCTTTGCCGGGTGCCAATCACGTCTAGGGGTATTTTTGGGGCGTGACAAAGTTGGTATCGAGCCTAGGCTTTAAGTCCTGGTCGTGGAGCGGTGTTTAGTAGAGTCTTGTTCATGGTTATGTAGGCGCCCATACTTATGACCTTGAGGCTACGAACATCTAGGAAGTTTTCCCTTCTTTCATTTTCTCGTTAGGTGCGTGAGTTGAATCAAGTCTAACCTTGAAATAATTATTTCGCAGATGGCTAAGAAACGCGCATCTTCATCTGCTAAACGTGGTGCTGGACAGAATGCTACCCGTGGTGGTAGACAAGCTATTACTCATCAGACTAGAGCTCAGACTAGGACTCAGGCCACTCCTCAGCCGGAAGTTGTGAATGGGGGTCAACCCCGAGTTGTGTCAGAGCAAGTGCGAAACAAGTGGTTGAACACTCGCGCGGCACCGGCCGCCCCTACTATTGCTATGCCCGCGGATGTGGTGACCCAGTTATTGAATGTGTTGGAGGCATTGGCGCCTAATCATGGTGGAATTCCGGAGTCCTGGAGCTACTTCACAAGCACAAGCTCGGGTTCGGTTGAATGTTGCGGCTAATCGGACACCTCGGTTGGCCTCGACGGGTTGTCCGATAGTGGCAATCCAAGGAGTTTAAGGATTTCATGGATCTTAAGCCACCGAGTTTGATGTTCACCAACTTCTATTGAACCTCGAAGTTCATTGATCGTTGTGAAAAGATATTGACTACGTTGGGGGGGGGTGAAGGAGACTCGTGGTGTGGAATTTGCCACTTTCTTATTCTCGGGGTTTGCGAGTCTTGGTGGATTTCGATTCGAGAGAGGTAGACAAGCGGGGTTACCACCTATTACTTGGTCGAAATTTTTAGCATTTTAAGAACGGGTTTATTCCATTAAGCAAGCAAGATGACATGAGATGTCGGTTCAATAATGCAGACGGGGAACTATGATCGTTACAGAATATGAGGTCAAGTTTACAGATTTATCCAGGTATGTACCTTATTTGGTAGAGGATACGAGAGAGAAGGTGAGACGATTTGTGGATGGACTTGAGCATCGCTATCGTGGTCCTATGGTACGAGATGTGCGATATGGTACCTATTCAGATGTAGTTGACACTCCTCTCCGTTACGAGTCCTATCTAGAAATGGACAAAGTTGAGCGTGATAGCAAAAAGCCACGTAACACAGGTGGGTTTAGTGGTGCTCCGTACGGGGGCAAGAGTGGTTTTTTATCGTAGGCGGTCCCGGACCTACTCGGTCGAATCGGTGGTGCGGTCTCCTAGTGGTTATTTAGCTAGACGGGGCCAGCAGGATGCGGAGGAAGGGTAATAGCTCGCTCGGTCGAGTTATCATCCGAGGTGTTCTAACCGTGGTAGAAATCACGGTGGTCGTTGCTTTGGGCCGATGGGGCTTGTTTTACTTGTGGTGAAAAGGGGCATATTGCTAAATGTTTTGTCCTAAAGGGGGGGAAAAATTGCAGTGCTAGTCGAGCTACTACTGCAGTAGCGAGGGAACTACTATAGCTACACGGGGTCGGATTCGGCTAGCTAGGACCGCTCGCGGTGTGCTCGTGGACGGGGACGACGAGTGCGCGGGTTGCTCGGGGAGGGGAGGACCGCCTAGATTCTTTGCTATGACCAAACGGGATGTCGAGGCATCTAATCGGTAGTCACGAGGTATTATTACTATTGGTTCTCATGGTGCATATGCTCTTATTGATCCCGGTTCTACGTATCCGTATGTATCTCCTTCTTTTGCTATATTCTTAGAACGGGGAGTTGAGTCTATTAATGTGCCATATGTAGTAGAAACCCCAGTGGGGGAGAGTATATTAGTGGATAGAATTTATAGAGATTGTGTGATATCTGTTCAGGGCAGGGACACCGTAGTTGATCTATGTGTGTTACCGATGTCCGCTTTCGATGTGATTATGAGCATGGATTGGTTGGCATCATGTTATGCATTGGTTGATTGCTATGCTAAGCTTATACGTTTTAATTTTTCTGGAGAACCTTTAGTGTGGAAAGGCATGACTCCTGTGACTTAAGGAAAAATAATATCTTATGTAAAGGCACGTCGAATAATTAATCATGGGTGTTTGGGTTTTATTGCCACCTTCATGATACTCGAGCGGAGAATATTACTATTGATAGTGTTTGTTGACACCCAATTTTGTCCAATCTTCCCGGAATATTTATTTGCGGTTCTAGTATTTTTGGGTCATTTAAGAAATAATTATTTATATTTTTACTATAATTTTACCGGCATTGCATGGTTCTATTATAGTTATGTGCTACCATTATTTTCATTATTATTATTATTATCATCATTATTTTGTCATTATTATTATTATTATTACCGGGTCTTTTGTTTAAATTTAGAAGCCCAAAATAGCAGAGGACCAAATATATTATTAGCCCAATCCGTATGAGGGCGATTCATTACCTAGTTCACATTTTAATTAAACAACCAGCCCATAAGCCACCAGCCCAATACCCAGTCCACCAATCCGACCCGCCCCAGCCCATTCGTTTTTTTCGCACACCAAACCCTACCCCTTTTCTCACTCAGCGGCATTTCCCCTCCCTCTCTCTTCTCTCTCTGTCCCCTTCCTCTCTCTCCTCCATTTTTAGCTAAACTCCCTTCTTCTTTAGCTATGGCCAGACCTGTCGTGCCATTTTAGTGCAAGTCTTCGTCTCTTCCTTCTGCAAGCATGAGCGCCTCTCTTTATTTCTCATCCCTTTCCTCTTGAAACAATGGTTTCAACATATCTTAACCATGGCAGCCTTAATCTTGCCGTTTGAAGCAAAAGGATCTGTCCCTCGTACCCGAGACTGATGCATTTCAGAAGCCATGTGAAGATTTTTCCATTTAACACTTAAAAACGCTTGAGTTCCCTCTGAATCAAAAACGAAATCTCACCATTTTGGTGAGGGATCCAAAGCATATTTCAGAAAATTCGTACATTCTTTAAAATGGGTGTTTTGACTCGATTTTGAATACCAAATATTTCAAATCCCGCCCAATTTCTTCTTTTAGAACCCAAGGCAAAACCCTAGAAATCTAGCTATAAATAATCGTTTCTGGAAGGGATGGAGGAGGGATTCTTGACCGCCGAAATACCCTGGAAAATACAAATCTTTAACCACCTAAATTACTCTTCAAAAACATTAGTTTTCAATCTGCTTTACATTGTCTCAAGACACTAATTTTTTTTTTGTTTATTCTTTGGTATTTGTTCGGGTCCGAGTGTGTGCGAATTCGGGATTTGTGGTGTTACGAGTAAAGATCCGAGGACCCCGCACCTCAAATTCGCTGCACCCGAAGCAGGTAATTCCCCTTCCTTTTTATCGTTTGCATCTTGTTCGGTTCTTTAGCTGTCGCAAGCAGTTATATGTTATATTGGCATGTTTTATGATTAAGTATGTTTTGTGTCGCTGTTTAAGTTTAGTTATTATGTGGCATGGTTTAGAGGTTATTAGTCTTAAATTTTACCAAGTATAAGTTTGGTTCAAAATCACACAATACGGCCACACGTTTAGTTATTTAATTAGTCAAAATCAACATGTGTATGGCCGTATAGGATTTGTGTAAGCTCGTATGAAGTATACAAAGTATGTTGTGTATACCCCTGTATTAGCATGCCGCCATTAGGGACTGTTTACTTGCATAAATGAACATTTCGATGGCATTGTGTTGGCCGGATGTCTTGTTTAGTCAAATTGCTAAAGATGTTTACATAGCATGTTTGATGGTTACACGATCCACATGGAACTCGAAAATGGTACATGTTTGGTATTTGGGTAGCTTAAACTTTTTTTTAGTTACCCCTTTGCTCTTGGTTCGATTCAATATGCTTTAGTACGGTTGCATTTGTTTTCCAGTAGATTTAAGGTATTTAGTTTGTTTAGCATAACTGATTGCTGGCTTGGTTTGTTTAATCTCTTAAAATAGATATTGTGATCATGAGCATGAGCTCTTAAAAGAGTTATTATCATTTTCATGGAAACATCTTTAAAAGTCTCAAGAAATTTTCTTCTTTTTTACTCACATGTCGTCTCTCAATGTAATTTGTTTAGTTACTAGTTTCGTGGCTGTTAGATTTAGGTTAGGTAATCCTCATGCTCTTTGGATTCTGCTTTTCTTCTCTGTTTTCATTAGATTTCATGATAATGTATGGTTCATTTCTGCCCCTTGCCTTAATTTAGATTTTATTAGGTGAAACACGACCCCATTCTCAGTTCTGTGTATTACTTTTTTAACTTGGCATAGATTAGCTAAATCTGATGTGAATTAGAGAACTAGTCTGTCCTTTACTATCTATGTGAAAATAATCCTACTGTTAAGCGTTTATTTTGGGAATTCCTTTCTTTATTGTGTTATGTAAATATCCTCCTTTATAAAAAGCTATCTTGGAGTGTCCATGTTGTGCAATTCTAAACACGTACGTCTTTAACTAACTTGGTTGAATGAAAAGTTAAAATCTATCAGATGGAAGTAATTGTAAACAATGCTTGGAAATCTTTGGTTCGTGAAATTTGTTCTCCATGGATTTGAGATTAATATACTTTGAATGTCAAGTTTCTTCTGTCTGTGGGTGTAAATATGTATGACATTGTTCATTCGTGTTCTGAGATTATCAAGTTGTTACAAAGTGAAGATGTAACTTGGTTCTGAACTCTGGAATTAGCCAAACTATTGAGAATAGATCGGTTTTCAGTATTCAAAGTCAGTAGAGTCGCTATTATGGTCGTGGGGGTTATTAGATGTTTTAAATTTCTTGTATACTTGAACCTGCACCAATAGATGGTGATGTAAGGTAGATAACCTTCTCTCCCCATAAAAGACCATTTCTGTGGTTGTGCATTATTCGTCGCTACAATATTGCTTTCATTGAATCTTTGCGTATTTATTGAAGATCAGGAAAATATTTTGGATTTGCAAATATATCAAACAAAAGGATTTCTCTGTCCTTGTAATGTGCTAATATGAATGAAGTATATATTCTATTATCTTGAAAATTACAGTAAATAGCAGGGTCTAAGTTTATTCAATGATATGAAATAGATCACATGGGCTGCAGTTGTTTCTTTATTGTTATCTTGTTTGGGCTTGAACATTTTCTCTAAGTGTCCTTTTACTGTGTTATGTGTCAATTCAAGCTGTATACTTAGTTTCTTTATTTAAGCCTTAGTCTTTGATTAGATACTAATCCTTTTCCTTTTCATTTCATCTCTTGCATGACCATCGCATACGAGTCCGAGGGACTCGTTCCTCTTCCGTATTCGGTGTTGGGTTAGAAACCCAACATAATATTCTCGGGTCTTATCCCATCAGTTTTTGTCCGCAGCAAGGAAAAAATAGAAAACAAAATTCTGGGCCAAAGTCCAATGAACGGGAACAGTCCGCAGCAGCAACATATAAAATTTATTGGGCCAAGGCCTAACAGCATGAATAGGCCGCGGCAGTTGGGCCTGAAAATGGGCCAGATCCATTCAATTTTCTTTCTCTCTCTTCCTTATTTTATTGTTGTGTATTTTTTATTTGCTTTGATGACTAACATCTTATCTTGTTTTATTAACTTAGATGAATTTTAGTAAATCAGTGGGTTTAGCTCTAGCATAATGGGTAGTAAATTTAAGAGAGATATTACATTAATTTCGTAAGTTTTATTCTTCCTTTTTGTTTATATTAAAATTACTTATAATGACTAATATTTACTCTATGCGGAATAATTGATTTACAAAATAGCATGACTATATGTTTTGAGTTAAAGAAATTATATTTTCTTACTATCTTAAAGATCTCAAACGTCATTAATATATAAATAGTAACTTAAGTATATTTTGTAAACATTGTTTCCCAAGATTCATCCAGTTATACATGTTTTCAAGCCGAATATAGTTAAATAAAGTTAGTAAAAGAGAAATAAAACTCATCTCTTTTTGCCTTCCATTTATAAAATAATTCTAGATTTTCTACATATAATGTAATTTTATTTCAAGTTTAAATTGGTTAGGTCTTTTCTTAAAAGTTTCTATTTACATACAAATTATTATATTTTGCAAATCTCATTTTATATAGCATTATTATCTATTCTCGTTTAAAGTCTTAACAACCTTTATAAATCTTATTTAAATAGTATTTAAAGACATCTTTTATGCAAATTATTATTATTTTTTGTAAATCCTGTTTTTAAATAACATTATTATATTTTCCTTCAAAATTTTAGCAATATTTACAAGTCATTTTCTTAAAGTTTAAGTATCATATTTGCGTCTTTACTCTTAACTAATTAACCTAAGTTTGGCGGATAACGTAAGTTAACGGATCTTAAAGATGCCTAATCCCTTCCGCTTTAGGATAATATAGAACCCTTACCTAGAATCACCTTTGGTTAAACTGACCATTAATGAAGGTTTAGTTAGCTTTACCTTAATTAATGTTTAGGTGCCCTAATTCACCTTAAAATCAATTAGGTGGCGACTCCTTAAAATCAATCAATAGGAATCACCAATATGTCATACTCCTAATTTTGATCCCGGTTAAAATGGGGTATAACAGTGTTCTGTGTTCAACGGCGGATGTTTTTCACGATTTACCGGCCTACCTCAAGATGAGAGAAATCGAGTTCGGCATTGATTTAGTTCCGGGGACTCGACGATCTCTGTTCTCCATATCGTATGGCTCCAGTCGAGTTGAGAGGCGAAGGCTCAACTCCAAGAGCTACTTGATAAGGGGTTCATTAGGCCTAGCGTATCGCCTTGGGGTGCACTCCGTGTTATTTGTGAAGAAGAAAGATGGCACGATGAGAATGTGCATTGACTACTGAGCAAAATTTGAACAAGGCGACTATCAAGAATAAGTATCCAACGCCTCGTATTGATGATTTGTTTGATCGAGTAAGGTGCTACTCATTTTTTCCAAAATCGACTTGAGAGATCGATTTATCATCAGTGAGAATCAAGGCGGGGACATCTCCAAGACAGCTTTTCGGACAAGGTATGGCACTTCGAATTTTTGGTGATGTCGTTAATGACTAATGCCCCCGCACATTTATGGACCTCATGAACGGGGTATTCAAGCCATACTTAGACCATTTTGTGATTGTGTTCATTGATGATATTTTGGTCTACTTGAGCGTGGTGGAGCATGGACAACACTTGAGAATGTGCTACGGACACTTAAGGAACGAAAGCTTTATGCCAAGTTCTCAAAATGTGAGTTCTAGTTGAGCACGGGGCTTTTTAGGACACGTGGTGTCCCGAGATGGGATTCAAGTTGATCCAAAGAAAATTGAAGCAGTTCGAGATTGGCCTCAACCTACTACTCCCACAGAGATACGTAATTTCATGGGACTAGCTGGATATTACAGAAGGTTTGTGGAGGGTTTCTCGAAGATAGCTGCTCCATTGACACATTTAACTCAGAAAGGTGTGGTATTCCAGTGGTCAGATGAATGTTCGAAAAGCTTTCGAAAATTAAAGACATCGCATTGACTACGGCTCGATTTTGACCTTACCCTCTTCATGAGGGTGGTTTCACCATTTATTGTGATGCATCTCGAGTCGGGTTGGGTTGTGTCTTGATGCAGAATGGTAAAGTGGTAGCTTATGCGTCTCGACAGCTAAAGAAACATGAGAAGAATTATCCAACTCATGATTTAGAATTGGCCGCAGTTGTATTTGCACTCAAGATCTGGCGTCACTATCTTTATGGTGAGCCGTGTGAAATCTATCGATCACAAGAGTTCGCAATACATATTCAAGCAAAGAGATGTCTGAATTTGAGACGGCGACGGTGGTTAGAGAGTTAAAGATTACGATCTTACTATTTTGTATCATCTGGTAAGGCGAATGCAGCGTGCGTAGACGCAGAGTAGAAAGTCTATGGGCGACTTGGCCCGATTCTATCGCCAAGAACGACCTATGGCTAAGGATATTCGGCATTAGCCAACCGCGGAGTTCGGATTGATCATACGATGCAGACGGAGTTACTTGCAGTTATGGTGGCACAATCGTCCTTAGTGGGGCAGGTCAAGGCTTGCCAATATGAAGATCCCCGTCTTGCTAGACTGCGAGATCGAGTGCAAAATGGGGGCGTTAAGTCATTCTCTATTGATGGCGAAGGTGTGTTACATTGTCACGGTAAATTGTGTATTCCTATGGTGGGTGATGTGAAGCAACTAATCCTTGAAGAGGCTCATAGCTCGCGATACTCCATCCACCCAGGTGCTACGAAGATGTACCAAGACTTGCGTGGATTATATTGGTGGAAAGGTATGAAGGCTGATATTTTGAAACATGTGACAAGTTGCTTAAATTGTCAGCAGGTCAACTATGAACATCAAAAACCGGAGTAATGCAAAACTTGATTATCCTAGAGTGGAAGTGGGAAAGGATTACGATGGATTTCGTAGTTGGTTTGCCGAATACTTTCAAGAAACATGACTCAGTCTAGGTGATTGTGGATAGACTCACCAAATCTGCTCATTTTATACCAGTTCGGGTTACTCATACCGCAGAGCAGTTAGCAAATATTTACCACCGTGAGATAGTACGACTTCATGGTGTGCCTATTTCTATAATATCTGATCGAGGTGCACAATTTGCTCGCTTTGAGTTTTAGAAGTCTTTTCGAAGTCGTTGGGTTCACGGGTCGAGTTGAGTACAGCTTTTCATCCACAACCGATGGACGATCCCGAGCGAGTTATTCAGATTTTAGAGGACATGCTAAGAGCTTGCGCGATTGATTTTGGTGGTCAATGGGACGATCAGTTGCCTTTGGCAGAGTTTGCTTATAATAACAGCTACCAATCGAGTATACAGATGGCGCCGTTTGAGGCTCTATATGGTCGCAGGTGTCGTTCACCAGTTGGATGGTTCGAACCGGGCGAAGCACAACTATTAGGTCCAGATTTAGTGCAGCAAGCCTTGGAAAAAGTTGCATTGATACGAGAACGGCTTCGGCAAAGACGGACGAAAGTCCTATGCGATAAGAAAGTACGTGATATGGAGTTCATGAAGGGGGAAAAAGTCTTTACGAAAGTATCCCCTATGAAAGGAGTTATGAGATTCGGTCGGAAAGGCAAGTTAAGTCCTAGGTACATTGGTCCTTATGAGATTTTGGATCGAATTGGGTTGGTGGCATATAGACTTGCTTTACCTCCGAGATTGTCTGTTGTTCATCCTGTATTTCATGTGTCTATGCTAAGATGATATGTTGGTGATGATAGCCATAAGATTCAACCGAGGGATGTGGAGCTCGATGAAAATTTGACTTATGAGGAGGGTCCGATATCTATTCTTGATAGGCAAGTGCGACAATTGAGGTCGAAAAAGGTAGCTTCAATCAAAGTGCTGTGGCGTAATCATCCAACCGAGGAGGCTACTTGGGAGTCTGAGACGGATATGCGAGATAAATATCCTAATTTATTTGACGCGACAGGTATGATCTAGATCCGTTCGAGGACGAACGTCATTTTAAGTGGTGGAGAATGTAATAACCCATATATTTTTTTTTTTTGGCTTAGTTGGTAATTTAAATAAAAGAAGGAAATCAAAAGAAAAAAAATAGAAAAGAAGTAATTTAGTGGGCCAAGCCCAAAAAGGAAAAGGAAAAAAAATATAAAGGATTCAAATATAAGACGTGAAAGAGGAAAAAGAAACTGAAGTGAAAAAAAAAACCAGAAAACAGAGAAGGGGAAAAACCAGTAAAAGAAAGAAAAGAGAGGGAGAAAAAGAGAAGAAAAGAGAGGAGAAAAATAAGAACTTTCACTCCAAATCATCAAGGTAATTACTCTAGTCTTTTATTTAAGTTTATTACATAATTAGGGGTGAGTTTTTATGATGAAAACATGGGGATATTTTGAGGAATTGAGAAAGTTTAGCTCTAGGGTTCTTCAACCAAAATCATTGATTTGAAAGGGCAAATAGCGTCGGATTTTAGACTTCTATATATCGTTGGAATCCTCTCGTTAAGGCCTTTCCGAAAACATAAGTCTTGTCGGGTTTTGAACACATTGACCAGAGGGCGTTTTCGTCCTTTAAAATTTGACTTTAACCGTTTAAGCCTCTAAAAATATAGAAGTGGTTTACCCTAAGGGTTTTGACCATTCTAAATCCATTTTTGTGTAGTTTGAGGCAATACGGAGACTCAAGAACGCAATTTTGATTTATTGGGAAGTGTGCTTGAATTGTGAATTTGAGGTAAGTGAGACTTTAAGTTTTGGGTGCTTGCTTTTCAAAACCCGTTTTAAAAATATGTTTTCTCTGCCTAGTCCATGTGTTGGGGCGAGCGTGTGCTTGGCAGAATCGGTGGTCCTTAAGGCCAACCGCATATACTTTATTTTCAAATAATCCAAAACTCTCTTTATAAATTGTTTTGTGATGTGATATAGCTGTGAGCCATGATATTGGGGCATTGTGTATGCTTCCCTTAGCATTGTGTATGCTTCTTGATTATATTGGGGAGTTGTGTATGCTTCTTGATGATATTGGGGCATTGTGTATGCTTCCTGACATATTTGGCACATTGTGTATGTTGTCGTGGATTCATAGTGTTGACTAATTCTTTAACTGCCACTTATGACGGTTCGTAGTGTAAATTGTGTTGAGATATATAATATATTTGATAAAGAGTGGTTTGGACCTTGGTTGCTATTATATAATGATATATTCATGTGAATAATATTTTTGTGCTTGTTGTGTGTTTGTATTTTCTAACACTTGTTCCAGGGGTATTTGAAGTGGCGGGTCGAGGATCTTACTGGGTTATATTTATGTATAACTCACTCCTTACCTGCATGTCCATGCAGATACTGTCGTTGAGAACGAGGCTGGTAATTGAAGACTTCGTGAGTAGATTTTGTTGCTGAGGTGAGCCACTGCATTGTTCGTGGAGGCGACCATTTCAACTTTATCTAGTTTATTTCTAGTTATTTCTTTTATTTTGGGTTTACATGCCCGACACTCAAACTCTCATGTAACTCGTTAGATGCTCCATGGTCTTAGCGTGGGATGTGGGCTAGAGATTCTTTTTATCTTAGCGTTGGTTGATTTTCATAAATCGATTATGGATTTGGTTAGCGACTATTTCGCATTTTTATCATTAATAACGTTGTTGGACCTGCACTTATTTTCTTTTAGTGCTTTGTAAATGATTAAGAGTATGATATATGGTTCGCCTGGCGGGTGGTGTTTGCTGGGTGCCAATCACGTCTAGGGGGTATTTTGGGACGTGACACGCCTAAAACCAAATTTCTCAACGATGTATTCTTATATGCGAACTGAGGAAACTCATAACTCGATATACAATAAAAATCAAGTGTAAAACTTTCAACATTAGAAATTTTAGTTGCAAAATGTACCCATGAATCAACATCTTTAACATACTGCTCGCTGTACCTAAAGTTCCTTACCTTGAATGTTTGGATTTTCTCACAAGACCTCCAATAGTGATGCTCCCTATTGATGGAATCCACGAAATTAAGACTTTCTTCGTCGTTGTTGCGGTTCTCGGGGAACATGAAATGGAGTGACACTGGAACGGACTTCCAAAGAAACCTCCATCGTGTAGACAACACACTGGTCCTCATAATTGCTTTATTGTCATCCCACAACTTAGAGAGAATGTGAATTAGAATTGGCTCGGGCAAATCGCTAAGTCGGTCTTCTGTCGCCATGATTTTCTTCTGCATTTCCATGGAGTACAACTTTCAGTTAACGGGAACTCTTGTTTGATTTGAAGAACAAAGGCCAAGGTTATGTGGACTCTCACATATTTTGTATGTATTGAGACGGAGTACAACTGAACTTGAAGAGTACAGACCAAAGGGTATGTGGAATATCACATATTTTGTATGTTTTACTATATTTTAGAAGTTCTTGTTTCATGGTCAGCAATTAAAATCACATGAATTTTATCTTTTAAGCCTGTTAAGTAATCTGATAGTCTAAAATTCTGAAAATTATTTATGCACAATAATTTAACAATTTTTCATTAAGAAATCAAAATAACTTGTAAAACAGAGTTTATTTTACTAGATAAGCTAGACTGTCCTATGGCATCTTTGATTAGAACATGAAGAGATTTGCTACTTTTGGCTTGGAATACCTCAATTAAGTATTGGAGAATTAATCACCCAACGACAATTTCCCTTCTTGTCAGCTAGCTAGTTAAAGTTATAGCTAAGAATAATAAAAAATATATTCTTTTTTCAGATTTAAATGCAATTAACATACACTGGGGTGCCAGATGACCACCGTCAAAATGACCATGACAAGGAAATTTTGAAAAAAAAATTGATTAGTAAAATTTATGTGCACTCACTTTCCCTTTTTCTTTGCCATATCTACAAATATCAAGATATGTCTACATTATTTTACTCCTGCCGGATAAATGGAGAAGAGCTAACATCAGTTGTACTAGTTGTACTGTAAAATGAATCATTGGAACATAATAATAAGCTTGGTTTGCTAGCGACAGGTTACTATAGTGAGTCTGCACGGGACTGAAGTCAGTGAACGACTCGCAAGATTCCAATGGTACACGAGCAACCTTCTCAAACAGATCATACTTGTTCAAGATTAAAACAAATGGGGTCTCTTTGAAACAGGGATGTCTGACTTCTTTGATATGTACCACTACCGTTGTCCTCTGAAACAAGCCACATCTGATCAGATAGTCACTCAGCGCAAACATCTCCACCCACTTGTATCCTTCGTTGATTCCGTTGGCATTTACTCTGATTAATTGGTACCTGTCGGGAAGAACAAAAACCATGTACCTAGGTGTTGGAAGTGTGAAGAAATGATAACTCATAGCACATATGCTTTTCGAGAACCATCAAAATAGTCACAATTATCTGTCCTAACCTATTAAAATTTGATTAGTCTATGTCACCTAGACTAAGTAAAATGGGAAAGCAGAATGTAGGGTTGTTCAAAACCGAACCGCCCAATAAGCTCTCCTACCAGAATGTCATGGCAAATTGAAGGGTATAGGAATAGAGGAATCTTTCAAGTGACTTTTTTCTCACTTATAAGTTATACAAGTACAACCCCAGAAGCTTTCCCACCCATGATCATTCTATTTTCATATTTCTTTACAGCGGGGATTAGGGGTGGACCTCTTTCCCGGGATCAATGGTTCTTTTCTGGACCACTTAAGTACCTAACTAGCATGATGTTTTCTTATTTTCGATAACATGATTTTAGTAATACAATTGGTCAAGCACCAAGACTGTGTTGGTGAGTACAAAAACTATATACAACTCAGGATACTCCTGAAGGTAAAATCTATCACAACAATAGCTTCATTAACATCTTTCAGTTTACCCAAAAAAACAAGTAAATTCAAGCACTTAAATTTTCAGTCGCAAGTTGCTTCTACTTTTCCTTCAAACACCTTCTGTTTCTTTCCTTCTGTAATACCCACAGCACAAATGTCGGGACTTTGTTCCACTTCCTCCTAAGGACTTTCTCACTGTAAATATTCTTTCACAGAAGCAGACATAACCCAAATTGCTCCAAAAATATTAATAGCACTTTATTTGTTTTTAAGGAATATTAATAGCACTTTATAACTAGCACAATTACCTGCAGAAACAAAAAGGCACACCTCATCTTCTGGGCCATCTCAACAGACCCCACAATGTATGCCTATGAAATTTTAACTGTGACTCTAGGCTAACTACACCAGTGAAATACTGTAACATTCTAATTTAATAACTTCACAAGATTTTGCAGATATATTATAATCATCATGAGGTGACATGCATGCAAAATGAAAAATTTACGCTGCCCATTGGAGTTACGTGTCAAACTAGAGTACCTCCGGAGAATTCTTAACATCTAAACTAAAACAATACTTAATTACCACTTAACGCCTAAAAATGCAACTGCAGTAGGAGGAGAATGGTTACCTAGTAAAAGGTGGCGCAGGAGCTTCCAGATTGTCTCCAAGGGTTTCAAACATTGAACTACGATCATCCAAGGAGAACACCATAAAAGCCAAAACATTCCCTTGGGTAACTCCTACAGCATACAGTATGTGTTGCTTTGAAGGTTCATACTCTTTTTTTTTTTTTTTTTTGTTCGATAACCAGTTTATACTCATTGCTTGATACCTCTGTGCAGTCTACAAGACCGGGAAAAAAGCCAAATCAGTATCCATTGTCTATCTTAAAAAGTGATTAGCCAAAACCCATTGCTCTGAGCTCACAATCGCTGCAATACTCTCGAAAGACATTGTTCTCAATGTTACCACTTCTCTTTCAAATCTATAATAGTATTGAAAATTGGCCATAGGGGCTCTTCTTCCTCATTGGTAGAATGCTTGGCAGCATTCTCAGAGGGGTTGGGCTCAGATCCCGGGAACTTGAAGAAAAAGCAAGGTTTCATGGCAACCTGAAATTCTTGGACTTTGACTTGGTGGACTGATCACAGCAGCAACCTGAGATACGTGCAACAGGATTGACTCTATAACAGGTAAGACATCTTGGCCTAGAGATCTTGATTCAGAAAGAGGTTCTGCTACAGGTGCTGCGGGAATTGTACCAGAGTTCACATTAAGGGGGTTCTACTCTACAAAGCTCGTACAGTAATGCTATTGAGCAATCCAAGTCAGCACCTTCCTCAGTGAGGATAACTCCTGGAGGAAGCAACCTCCATACCATCGCCCTCCAATTCTTTATTTAGAAAGGAAATAAAGTGGGAGAGAGCAACTATTCTAATTGCCGCGAAAGGAACAAGTACTAACAACTCCTTCGATACTGACAAATATTTTGATGTTCCTTTTTCACCAATAAAAAGTAAAATAGGCCAAAGAAACAAGTCGTAATGAATCGTGATGTACTATCTTGGCAAAATGATTTTCAACTTTAAATTTTAAAAGTATAAAAACATGATAAAGATTCAGCAAATATGAAGTAGAAATCACAAAACATTTAGAGCAAGCTTTCTTATATGATGATCAGAGAAGCAAAATATTGTTACTTAGACATTAAGAACTACTGAAAAGTACAAGTCTAGCCATGTCTATCAATTGCAACCAGTTTCAAACATAAAGCAACAGTGATTACACATGTCGCGATCAACACAAATGATAGAGGCCAAATTCTATCAATAAGGAAAGACAACTGAAGCGTGTGGAGAGGATCTGGGAAAGCTTTGAACCTCCTGGGCCATCTTAACATGATCCTGAGACACATCACTCCCTTCAAACTTGACAGCAATGACGAACTTTTCTAACACTGTTGCATTCTTGAGCAAAAATTTTACCAATGGCACTACAGATTTATTTCCACTTAGTGGTGGTCCATCAAAATTAATGATCTTGATGGTCTTCAGATGTAGCAAAGAGCAGTTAAAATTATGTGTCCTGAACCTCTTGCTCTGTTCATCCTCGTTTGGGTACCTTGACAACAGGTCCTGCGGGAAGAATCCGATATATTAACCAGCTATTCTCCTTCAGGTAGAAAGCCTAGGAGTTGATTGCCGACAAATTAAAAGGTGATTAATTTTGCCACAGACTAGTCCTCCTCCCATTAGAACACTATTTTTGCTTACACATTAGAGGCTTATCTCCTAAAATTTTGCAAAAGATTGAACCTTCTCAACCTTAACTCTACTTGAGGATTAAACCGGTTCAATTCTTACCCCTTTTTTGAAGAGGTAAGGTTGTCAAGTCCCCTCTTTGTAACCTTTTAATATTGTCTATGAAATATACCAGTAAAGTCGTTTAAATTTATAAGAAAAACGAAAAGGATGTTTTATAATTTTATTTTCCCAAAGTACTTACAATCAGAAATATTTTGATATATATCGTATTCGTCTACCACTAATAGTTGTTTGATATTGATAACATTTGAGTATAAAGGTTTAAAGAAAACTTACTCTTGGTTTGTGATTGTTCCAGTCAAAGACCAATGTCTCAAGATCTGATGAACTCTGTAAAAAACTGCAAATTCCAGGGTAGTCCAACTGTTCTAAGGCTGCGTTAAGTTTTAAGAATTTCCAGCTTGATGTTGGAAACAGCCACCCTTTCAACTCCAGTATGGACAGGCACTTATAAACCAAATAGATAAACCAGAATATGTCAAAAAACAAGGAAATGAAAATACTTAATAAATGACATGAAAATTGTTGAATAATTCGTAAAAACAACTTCGACTATAGGACTGTGTTTTGCCACATGTCACAATTTTCATCATAAAATATTTTGTTCAGTAGGCCTTGCTTCAATGACCTGCCACTGTCCAACCAAATTGGCCATGAGAAAGTTATTCTTCAGTACTTACAAACACAGTTATCATATTATTCCAAGTAGTAGTGGCATTGTTAATGTTACTAAACTGATGGATTCAATAACAAATAATAAGTCACAAAATGAAAAAAAAAAAATCTAAATTTTGGATAGCCAAGAGTATGAATCAACCTCGATGCACCAGGGACCCAATTCAAGGTTCTCGACATGGGCAACGCTGTGAAGAAGTTCCTGGAAATATCTACACTCCTTTTCCAATCTGTCTTTTTCACCTTCAAGTTCATAAAAATCAACACTTAAAGAAAGGACCGCAGTAACAAGTGAAGCCATATTTCTCAGCTGAAAGCGTATCCCATAGCAGCACAACCCCAAAAGTTCCAAATGTCGAACATACGGGGCAAATATTTCGAGACAATAGACAACCTCTTCAGCAACTTCTGTTTGGTAGTTTGTTATAATCAATTTTTTCAGCTTCACAGAGTTAATTTCCAAACGACGAATGCCACCAACTTTATCTAGTTCCAAGCACTCCAAGTTAGGGCAACCTGATAATACTTTTTCCATAACACCCTCCGGCAATGCCACGTCACCAATTGAAAGATTAACAAGACTACTCCAATTAACACTACCAGTAGGGTTTAACTGGCAATTACCTAGAACCAAATTCCTCAATGATGTATTCCTATACGCAAACTGAGGAAACTTATATGCGTAATCCGGATAACGCGTCCAGTAAAATTTAAGTGTAAACTCTTCAACATTAGCAATCTTAGTGGCAAAATGTACCCAAAAATCCACATCTTTAGCAAGATACTCCCTGTATTTATAGGGAAAAACCCTAAATGCTTTGATTTTCTCACAAGACCTCCAATAGTGAAGCTCTCTATTGGTGGAAGCTACGAAAGCAAGAATTTTCTTGCTGTTTATGTTACTATCATAGGGATACTTGGGGAAGGGGAAATTGAGTGATAGTGGAACGGATTTCCAAAGAAATCTACATTGTTTAGATAATGTGCTGGTTTGTACAACTTGTTTTCCGTCCGGCAACATAGAGAGGATATGGAGTAGAATCGGCTCCGGCAGATTAGTGAGTCGGTCTCCATCTCCTTTCACCATGATATTCCTCTGTATTTCCATGGAGTACAACTTCCAATTGAGGAGAAATCAGTCCTGATCAAAAAATAAAAAAAAATTGAGGAGTAAACAGTCATGGAAGGGCATTACGTCCAGAAGCATTTTCCGACATGATAGAATACAAACAATCTAAAGAGAATGTCTGATTTAGCTATAAACATACATATATAATGATATTTATTCCAACAGTACAAATCAAAATAATCAAAGTTCAACAGAATATCTTCTAGTTCCTTTTTTGTTTAATTACTTTTTAAGTTTTAGTTTAAAAACATAACATTCTTTGTATTCTATAAGCTCTTTCTTTACATGAATTATCAAGTACTATACTTGAATTTTGTTAGAAAAATTGAACGCTTCAATATTAAATCGACATCATTCCAGAAGAGCAGTTTGCTAATCTAACTTCATTTAAATAAATTTTTAAACCAAAAGCTAAACTATTTTGATACCAAGTAATCATGTTTCTCATTGCTTTTTAGAATTAACAATCAAATTATGAAAACTTTACACATGAACGTGATTTGGTAATGTAAAAAAGATAGGGTATAAGTAACTAAGTTGAATTACATTGATAGCATAAAAATTAATTTAAACTATCACATTATACAACTTCAGTCCATGCAAGAAGAACAAGATTTAGCCAAATCCCAAAGCTGAAACACGTTTGAAAATTGAAGTCCAATATATAAAAAATGATCTCCAACTACACGAGATGTTGAATACTACCTCTGTTCAATTTGTTTGTCTTAGTTTGACTTGGCACAGAGTTTCAGAAAGTAAAGAAGACTTTCGAATCTTGTGGTCTTAAGCTAAAATATGTAGAATGTACCAATATATCCTTTAATCTTGTGGTCTTAAACATGTCAATTGCCATGAATAAGGTTGGAATTAAAGAGTTGTCAAAAATGGAAAGTAAGACAAACAAATTGAAATGTACAGAGTATTGTGTAGTACATATGTCTTAATTAACATAAAGGATTAGTGACTTCCTCATAATATCTCAGATTCATTCAAGTTGCCTCAAACTCCTTATAAACTAAACCCCCAAGCTAAAATACTTACAAATAAATATAAAAACAGAAAACAAACATTAAGCCCCGTTTGGCCATGGATAGTTTTCAATATTTTCCGTAATAATATTCTGGAAAACTATTCGGACATAGAATTGTTACAATTTTCTGGAATTCAACTTGAAGAAACTCCAAAAAGCGGTTTTCACAATTTTCACTCCAAATCACTCATAAAAATCCAAAGCCAACTCCAATTTGTATTGGGGTCCAATCCAAACACAACTCAAATTTCCAAATACCATTTTCGACTTGAAAACATATACTCCCTCTATCCCAATTTATGTGGCACGCTTTCCTTTTTTGTCTGTCCAAAAGAATGTCACCTTTCTCTATTTATAGCCACACAAATATGTAAGTCTTCCCTTCTTTCTTTTAACTTGGTGCGGAGTCAAATTGGATCACATAAATTAGGACAGAGGGGGTACTACTTTTTTCCAAATTTCACAATTCTTATGTCCAAACGCCCACTAAGGTGATCTTTCTAACAGTGTAACAGAACAAAAATATGATAAAAGAAGAGTGATTTATAAAGAAGATGAAATTAGAAAGCTTTCTTACCTGCTTTTGACGTAAAAAAGCTTGGGAATTTGGTTGCTTCTTGATGATGGCCGTAGAGTTGATGGATTTCAGAGGAGTGTATAAAGAATGAAATGAGGGAGAGGGTTAGCGGGGTTTTTTAAGTTTCGGGATTACAAAATAACATCAAGGATAGAAGAATAAATTTTTGGGAACCCATACTTCATTTATTCAAAAGAAACATTTTTTTAAAAAAAATATTTATGATATCATCATTATATATTATACCATGGTGCTTCGGTCCTTCAACGAGACACTCCTCAATCCTCCACGATATCATAATGATACATAAATATACTGAGACGATATCATCAAGACTTTCTCTTCTCTTAGTCCTCCATGATACCATCGTGATATGTAAACATACCGCGATGGTATTATAAAGGAAGGGTTTTGAGCGAGATAGTACTTGGATAAATATATTCGGTCGGTTGAGTAAGAAGTGGAATTAGTTTAGGAGAAGGCATGGGTGGGTAAATATTTTACATTTTAGGGTATTTTTTGTTGTTTTCCCTAAATTTTTGGTCAAACTAATCTCTCGTTTGACTATAACTGTTGGAATCTTTTTTCAAAAATAATTTAAAAACATTGTTTGTCCATGAAAATTGACCAGTTTTTGACAAAATAAACTGGAAAATAATAAGTTGGGGGAGACCAATTTGTGGCTTATAAGCTGATTTGACCAGCTTCTTAGAATGGCCGAAAAATGGTAAAAATTTGAGGGTGACGTACAAATAGGACACGATGAATTTTTGGCCCTGTTAAATTATTATTTTTTTAGTACTATAATTCCACTTTATTGATTTTGATATGCTTTACTTGAGCCGAGGGTCTATCGAAAACAGTCTTTTTCTACTTTCACAAGGTAGGGTAAGGCTGCTACACACTACTCTCCTCGGGCGTAACTTATAAAATTACACTGGGTATGTTGTTAAATAAATTTTTTAGAAGACCTTGACTAGATGGACATAAAATAGTTTTGCCTATGAATTTTAATAAGTGAGCATGCTTAATTCACCACAAGTTCTGCCGCATAAGCAAAAGTTGCATGTATTGCTCAATTATTCACAAGTTGTGTGTATTGTTTAATTCTTCACAACTTTTTCCTCTACTTTAACTGAAAATTTTTGTTGTTATATTATTGTTGGAAAGTACAATTAAACTTGATCATGATTAGGTTTTTGAAAAAAAGAAGTCAGTCAATATAATTGAAAAATCATGCCCAATAGGTAACACATTGCACTATATTCAACCTCCATAACTTATTGAAATGTTCGAACTCCTACCCCGTAGGCAAAATTAACTAATGCGCACATTATAAGTAGAACTTATGCCAGATGGGCAACAAAAATTTTGACCAACAAATTTTCTTAAGTTGAGATCACTTTTTAAAAATCTTGTTTATCGCCTATCGGGGTCAAAGTTCAAGACCACCCTTTAGAGGGACAGCAGACATAATTTCATCCTGCTTATAACCCAATCCGATTTGAGGCCTATAACTTAAGTCTAATCCTCAGGAGAAGGATACAAGTAGCCCTCAAAGTGGTGGTCTTGAATTTTTGTCGCCGCTAAACTTCAAATTTAACAGGCAATTCGCTGAATTGCCTTTCTTTTGGGGTGGTCTTTTTGCCCCTCATATTTGAAATTTTTAAATTTAGCCCTTTGGCTAAAATTCATGGGTTCCGGGTTCGAACCCTCACTCAGTCAAAAATTTAAAAGAAATTCGCAAGACAGAGTTTAAATTTCGCTATGCCTCCACCGGCATACACTTGTTAGGAATTACCAAAGTTATGCCGAACCCGGCATACTTATGCCTTGTAGGGCGAACTTGGCATAAGTATCCGGTCCAAAGATAATTTTGGTAATTCCTTCACAAGTTTATCTTTGGTCCCGCATACTTATGGGCAAACTTTTAGTTAGCGTTAACTAAAAGTCTTTTATAGTTATGCCTTATGATAAGAGACTTTTAGTTAAAGATAACCAAAAGTATGCCCCATAAGGCATAACTTTTCCTTAAGAAATAGACTTTGTCTTATAAAGGCAAATTTTTAGTTATGCCTTTAAGGAAAAGTTCCGCCTTTTATAAGATACTTTTTAGTTATGCGCTTATGGGACATCTTTTAGTTAGTGCATAACTAAAAGTCATCCTATAAGGCATAACTAGGAAAAGACTTTTAGTTAAGGCTTAACTAACAGTTTTCCCATTAAAAGTTTGTCATAAGTATGCCGAATCGGACATTAACTTGTTAAGGAATTACTAAAGTTATGCTGGACCGGGGATACTTATACCAAGTCTGCCCATAAGGCATGAGTATGCCGGGTCCAAAGATAACTTTGGTAATTCCTTAACAAGTGTATGCCGGACCGCGACCCAAACCTTGCCTTGCAATTTTTTTTTTAATTTATGCTTGAGCGGGAGTTCGAACCCAGAACCTCATGATTTCTGCCTGAACGCTCAGGGTTGCAACGCGAAGGGCAAAAATTAAAGACCACAAATATGAGAAAAGAAAATTTAAAGACCACCCCAAAAGAAGGGCAATCCGCACAAAAAAAATGAATTTAACAAGTGCCCTTCCCTTAGCCCATGGGTAGCACTTTTAGCTTTTGACCTTGAAACCCTGCGAATAGGACAAGCAAGGGTCAAAAGGTAATAACTACCCCAAAAAGTGTCATATTTCTGCAATTTTTTGCTAACCTCTACCTCTTTTGACATCCGTAGTCATTAACTATAATTAAGTAGCCATTGCTTAAAAAAATTGAATTTTGTTTGTCAAAATTAGGAATGTGTTTAAATAAAAACTATCTTATGAAGAAAAAAACACTCAAAAGAAGTTTAATGGAGCTTCATTAAAATAAAATTTTGTCAGAAGTAATGCTTTTGTTTGTTTGTCACCCTAACAATTCTATGGGGTTTTGTGTTGTAATAATTCCTTATAATCGTATCATGTCTCATAGTGATATCGAATACATGAAACAAGTTCCTTCTTACTTAAGTTGCTGGACAAAGATTTGAAGTCATTGTTGCTTGTTTTATGCTTTAGGTCTTTCTAATTCTCATTGTTGCCGAAGCACAGCTTATAGACTCTAGATAACTTGAAACACCATCATCAAGAAAGACCATGACAAGGAAATGGTGAAAAAAGTTGATTAAACTTCTTTGATGTCATCTCCCTTTTTCTTTTCTCTATCTACAAATATCAAGATATGTCTACACTATTTTACTCTTGTCGGACAAACGGAGAAGAGCTAACATCAGTTGTACTGTAAAATGAGTCCTCCACTCCACCATAGTAGGTCTCTTCCTTTTCCTCGTCCCACTTCACGACCTCCCTTATATACTTGAATGCCTCATCAACTGTCACTCGGTCTCTTGCACGAGCTTGCCACACAAATAGCTTTCTACCCATGAGAGAAGCATAGAGGTCTTTAAATTTCATTGCGACATAATAATATGCTTGGTTTGCTAGTGACTGGTTACTATGGTGAGTCCGCACTGGACTGAAATCACTGAACCACTCGCAAGAGTCCAATGGTACCCGAGCAATCTTCTCCTCGAATAGATCATACTTATTCAAGATTAAAACGAATGGGGTTTCTTTGAAACAGGGATGTCTGACCATTGTTTCAAAGAGTTCTTTGATATGCACCATCTTATTCTGAAGTAGTGTGCCACTACCGCTGTCCTCAGGAGCAAGCCAAATCTGATCATAGTCACTCAGGGCCACACAAAATACTACAACACGAACATCTTCGAACATCTCCACCCACTTGCATCCTTCATTCATTCCGTTGGCATTTACTCTGATTAGCTGGTACCTGTCAGGAAATGAAATTAGTCTGTCACCTAGGCTAGAATCAAGTAGATTATTTGGATGAGCACATATGTTCATGTTTAGCAAGTTCTCAGCATGTTTGAACAATCCACAAAATTGCTCATATCGATGAGACACCAGAATGTCAGGAAACTAAAGGTCTAGGAATACAGGAATCATTCAAGTAACTTTTCTCCCTTATATATTATAAAAGCGCAACTCCAGAAACTTTTTCATCTGCTAGCATTCTTTTAGAGCCCCATACGTTTTGGATGTTTATTCGGGCCAATTAAAAACTATAAAGAAGTGCTTTAGGTAGCCGCAAGGTATGCAACACCCACACAAGGGTAGTAGTGTCCTTGAAATATGTGAACAATGGTGGTGTGTGGGAAGGGGCTTGGAGTGGTAGAAAGGTTAACTGTAATAAAACATGGAAAAAGTCTCTCAGAGTCACACACGGTCTTAACTTTAAACGATCCCTACTTCCTGTGTATAAAGAATTTGCAATGCAAATTGTAGCCCTTGAAGTCTAGTTTCCAACTGTTCACCAAGATTGCTGGTGAGTGCAAAGCTATGTACAACGCAGGCTACTCCTGAAGCCTGAAGATAAAATCTATCACAGCAATAGCTTCGTTAACATCTTTCAGTTTACACCAAAAAGCCTTTTTCAGATGCATTTTTATCGTCATGAGGTGTCATGCATGCATAATAAAAAATTTACATTGCCCATCAGAAATATGTGTCAACCTAGAGTACATCTAGAGAATTCTCAACATCTAAAACTAAAACGATAATTATCAGTTAACACCAAATGTAATTGTCCTAGTAGGAGGAGAATGGTTACCTAGTCAGAGGTGGTGCAGAAGATTCCAGGTTGTCTCCATAGATTTCAGACATTGGGCTACGATCATCCAAGGAGAACTCCATAAAAGCCAAACCATTACCTTGTGTAACTCCTTCAGCATACAGTATATCTCGCTCTGAAGGTTCATACTCATTGCTTGACAGCTCAACAGCCTACAAGCCCCCAAAAAAACCAATTTAGTATCCGTTGTCTATCTTCTGTGGTGGTTACCGTTGATCAAATTAAAAATCGATTCATTAGCAAGTGTACTCAAGAAAACAAGTAAATAGGTCTTACATTCAGTTGTAATAACTTGTCTCAAGAAAGGATATAGATTCTATATTAATCACTATTAGAGATAACCCTCGGGCAGCAGTTGCCTATGATAGTAACAGGACAAAGTCAAATATGTTCTTGACATAGCATACTTACAAGGAAATAAGGGGTCGTTTGGTCGCTGATTAGAGTTATGCACGTATTAATAATGCAGGGATTAGTTATGCAAGAATTAGTTATGGGTTCAGTTATGAATCCTATTCATGTATTAGTTATTCCATTTTTTGTTAGGAGAGGTAGAGCGAGGCCAAAGAAGAACTGGGGGAGGTGATTAGACAGGTTATGGCACAACACCAGTTGACTGAGGACATGACCTGAAGGCCGATGATTGGGGTAGAAGGTTAGTAGGTAGTAGAGTGTTGTCGTATTTGCTATTGTGCTGTCTCTTTTCCTTTCCTACTTTCCTGCACTGGTTACATTTCTTTTGAGCTGAGGATCTACTTGAAACAGGCTCTCTACCCCGCAAAGGTAGAGGTAAGGTCCGCGTACATCCTACCCTCCCCAGACCCCACTTGTGGAATTACACTGGGTATGTTGTTGTTGTTGTTATTCCATTTTCTATCATGCATAAATAATACTCGACTCCCTCATAGCTTATACATGTATTAGTTACACGGGATTGTAAGCTGGTAACCGAACACCGTACTTGGTGTGCTGAATTTTATACATAGCAACTAAAATGCTACCAAACATGCTGCATGTTGGTTTTAATACATGAATAATTCAGTTCCTAACCAGCACATGTTGGTTTTAATACATGAATAATTCAGTTCCTAAACGGCCCCCAAGTGAATAAGTAGAAAACTTTATAGCAGTCAATCTCGATCCTTGTAACAGTATATAGATGAACCATGAGAACACTATAGATTTTTCAAGAGATATGTTACCAGGAGAGGAGAGCCAACTGCATATTGACAACATACGGTCAACAACTCAAATCAACTAGATAACCAAATCAACTCAATACCCATATGCATCTAAGAAAGTGCAAAAATGAGTTATGTAGCTACATTGCTCGAGATTTTGACAATTTGATTCAATAAGACTACTCGTATGCCCCAAAAAGTACCTTACTCAAGAAGTAATCTGCTACATCTGGAAGGAAATGAAGCTCATTTCTTCTCTTGTATGTTTCCTGTATAGCAGGATCCTTCCACACCTCTTCAACCAGAGGAGCATATTCGCGTGTTGCTGCAGGGAAAAATGCATCTAAATCTCCGGTAGCAATGATGTCCAGTAGCCAATCAGAGAAATGCTTCAACCTCGGGTTCAAGGAATAGATGCATTGGTTACTTTCAGAAGATTCCACGTCACCACCTATAAATTGCAGCCATTAATACCTTTGACCGCGACATTGTGGATCATCAATGGAAATGGAAACTATATGGTTAATACAATTCCAAATAATGAAGGTTCTAATCAATGTACCAACGAAGATATCTTTGACCTTAGTAAAACTGCAGTATGTTTTTAGTAAGTGGCATACAGCATTTAAACTCCATATAATAAGACTGTAGGAGACTTCACGTCTTTGAAATTGGTCAAAGGGGACAAGTAAAATAACTGAAAATTAACAATTAAATAACTCCCTCAAAGATTCCTCTCTAAGACTTTATATTACCACAAAAATCTGAACCTAAATGACCATACTCTGAATCTTAGAAATAAAATCCTAACATGTACAACACACACATCAATGTAACTCAATTTCACGACTTGAACCTTGTTCCTACATCACCTGATCAATTTGAACAGGCATTCACCATCTATTTTCATTGTTCAAATCTTTGACAACATGAAAATACCTTAGCTATCAAAATATCCAATATTTTGAAAAACAAAATCACCGATTACCCATAGTCAGGAATAGAATAATTGAGGGAAAGATATTACGGTGATAGAAAAAAATGACTGGCAAAAGATAAATTGACTAATTCTCGTTATTTAATTAGGAATGATTGTTGGTCATTAAAGAATACAAAAGAAAGAATTTCGAACTTACAAGATACGATCTATCTGGATCTAAAGTGTCAATTCCAACAAATATTGAACTAAAAAATTCTTGTTTTCGAAAAGGTTTGCCATCTGAGATGAATCTATTATTTCAATGAATTGTGTTTCTCGCAAATCTAATTGAAGAAAAATCCAATAGATTTGTTTACCTTATCATAAAAATAAAAATCCAATACATTTGTGTAGAGACTTCGACTATTTGTTTATGGGTGAAACTTTAGAGAAGTAAAATATTTCTGGCAGTTCTTTTGTTTCTTCTTCCTCCAAAATTTGTTAAGTAGGAAGGCATTCCACTATGGACACAAACTATCACTAGCGGGGTAAGTACTTTGTAAATTAACAGAGCAGTCTTTATCACAAATTTTAGAGATATATTTGAAAGAACCTTCAGCCTCTATTCTTGACAAAGCCTCCTCTTCAAAGCGCTCCCTGCCGTCAAGAAGAATGCTCAGATACTTGTACATATTGCTTTGAATCATCAGCTTGATATCTTGAACTTCTTCAGCAGTGAACTTGTTCCCATACAAAAATTTCGCCTGCTCAGAAGGTTGTGGAAAAAGAGTATATTAATAATAAGAAAGAAAGTAAGTACAATCAATCACTAAGGCAAGTGGCGCACGGTTCGAAACTTAGTGAATAATGGATTTGCCCCTCTACCCTTCTCCACTTAAGGAAAGTCAATACTAACCCATGCATTTCATTTCACCCACATAAATTGGATAAAATTTTCTATTCTTACACTTTGTCATATGTTTTTTGTAAGAAAAAACAGTCCTAGCAGAAAAATACCCATCTTCAATATGATGCCAAAAAAAATTATTTGCAGCAAATGAAATGTGTCGATCATAGTTGTCTCTATTCCGTTACACAAATGAAAAAAGAAAAAACATTTTAGAAAGTTTTTACATATGTAGAGACAAATCAGACTTCAGATAAAAAAAAAAAGTTAATAAAGAAAAAGCATTTCCTCTAACAAGCGGTATGCAATAAATAGCTTAGACAGATCCAATATGGGTACCTGTTTGAAAATAGTGCTTGTTCCAGAACTTTCAAGTCCAAGTAAAAGTAGCTTCTGAACCCTTTTTTGCTCTATATAATTTGTAACAGTAGTATAATTGCTAGGTTCATCCCTCTGTCCATGGGGCTGACCAGTAGGTACTGGCAGCGACAACAGGGAGCAGATAAACCGCGTTAATGCCTGTATAACAAACAAAGATGATATATTTAATAACCGACTAGCCCTACAAATAGAGTCAAAAGTGCATCGTAATCAACTTCTTTTTGCTACCTTTTCCCATATGTTACCCCGAATATTGTTTTGTCCTTCTTCCTCATAGCGACCATCGTCATATACCCAAAAGTGAGTGTCACGAGGACATTGCACATTTGCAAGCTGAAAATTAAAGATAAAAATGATTCACTGCAGAGAAGCTATTGAAGACATGTAAGCAAGTCCCATTTTTAATACTACCTCCGCTTCAATTTATGAGTCTTAGTTTGACTGGGTACGGAATTTAAGAAAGTATTGAAGACTTTTGAATCTTGCAGTCTTAAACTAAAGATATGTTTAATGTACCAAAATGCCATCTAATCTTTCGGTCTTCAACATGCCATGTGGGATGTTGGAATTAAAGAGTTACCAAATTAGGAAAGAGGCATTTTTTTAAACAAACTATTCCGTAAAAGGAAAGTAAGACAAACAAATTGAAATGGAGGGAGTAGCTGAACGTGACATAGACTCGTGCACAGTTTGTCAAATAAAAATCGCATATCAGCATAATTGGAGTCTGCTATTCCAAGTATGCAGTTCATTCTTTATAGTTTATTTCCCTATTGAGCTTTTGTTTTCAGCTAAATTAGGTCAAATCTCAAACATCATTCGCAAAATTTCAAGGTAATAAGAGATTTCCTCGTCAATTAATGCAATCTACTATTTATGAAAGGAATAACTGCAGCCTACTTAAACAAGTATCGGATTCCTGATCAATCACAATAAATTACGATTGGGAAACCACTTTATAGTTCAACAGTTTAAGAAGATGACAATTCAACAGTAATCTCAGAGCTATAAATGATTACTTGGATGTAGATTTTATTAACTTCATAGTATATCAGTAAAGCTACCCAACATTTTTTAAGGACAAACCATAAACAAATTATTGCAGCGGTAATAGGGTCAGAAAAAATCATTGGTGCAGTCAACATTTGACTAAAAGAAACAGCATGACAATAAGCGACAAAATTGACCAAAAAAGAGGAGATATCTTTTAAGTGAAAAGACATAAACTGTGGCTAGTAAATAGAGGGTAACCATTAGTTTGGCATATAAATAGCGTGCAGTAATTGTTCTACGACAAGGCATTGCCCCAAAATGAACGGAAACTTAGTTTTAGTACAAACGACATACCTTTAGCACTTTGAGTTCCAGTTTAGTTATCTCTCGGCCATTAATATAGACCTGTGTGGTTCCATTGCTTGCATGCGGATTAAGTTTCCCAGTAAAATTCAGGTTTGAGCTCACAATTCTGTCAGGTTTTTCTCCTTCCTGTTAAATTAAGAAGCCAAAGCTGTATTAACTGTCTTACTTCCCGATAGGAATTACTCCCTCCAGTCCATAATAATTAATTTGGTCATATGGATTAAGGAATTCAATTACTCATAAAAGTTAAGAGAGGTTTTGACTAAAATACCCTTAATTATGAGTTTCATTTCTTTTTAAATTAACATAATTATGATGGGGATTAGGAATGTGTCATGGGAAAATTTGAAAAACGAATTACATACCTTCTTAGTTTTGTGAAACATCAATTATTTTGGACCAACCTTTAAAGGCTAAAGCATCAATTATTTTGGACTGGAGGGAGTATCATGAATGATTGGTTAAATTTCAAAAGATAAAATTACCTTTCCCCAAAGTCCAGATTCCTTGTCATACCAATAACTTCCAGGCTTCAACTTCTGAGGCGGTAAAGGGCACCCGAAGAGTTCTGCCATCTCATCAGGCTTCAAAGGAAATCCATTAACAATCAACTGCTCCGGTCGGAGCTGATTAGCCGCACATTCTTTTTCTGCTTTCATTATTTGCTTGACTTCCAGGGGACTAAGCAAACGTGATAACACTCTTGAATGTTTGCCAAGTTTGAACCTCTTCGACTCATCAATTGGCTCGCCAATGCAACTTACACATTTGCGCCCCTCGGGCATTGAACCCATTGCTCTGAGCACACAATTGATGCAATACTTTGCATCACAAACCAAACACGCCTCTTTATTTTCCCACTTCCCTTTCTCACACCTATAACAGAATCTTGATTTCTTTTTCTTCTTCCTTTCCTTGGAAACTCCAACGTATTCCGGAAAGACTTGATTCTCAATGTCTACCACTTTTCTTTCGGATCTATTAATAGTATTGAAAGTAACCATATGAGCTCTTCTCCCTTCATTGTGCTTTGCAGCATTCTCAGAGGGATTATGCTCGGACCCGGGGGATGCTGAGGGGGAACCTGAAGAAGAATCAGGGCTCTGCAGTACAGACACCTGGGATTCTGAACTACCTGAAATCCTTGGACTCTGACTTGGCGTAACATCCCGGCCTACGGATCTTCTTGATTCTGAAAGAGGTACTGCGATAGATGCTTGGGGAATTGCACCAGAATTCACATCAATGGGTTCTACTCTAGGAACCTCATACGATATTGGAGGACCAGTATACTCTGACGCTATTGAGTAATCCATGGCATTCTCCTCCGGGAGCGGAACTCCGGGAGGAAGCATCCTCCTCACCATCTCCCTCCAATTCTCTACACCATTCTTTTCCATCTTTTATTAAAACATAAAAATCAGAGTCCAATCTTTTTACTGCTTTGTTGTCAATTGCAGCCTCAATTTCTCACACATCTATCCCTTCTTAATGTGCCGATTCCACCATCATCTAGTAAACAAAATCATCTAAGTCAAACACAACAATATAACAATGTCACAATTACTCTCCAATGAGTTAAATCAATAAAAACAGAGTTTAAAACCAACTTTTCACATAGGCACACTCCCCACAAACACCTTCAATTTGGTAAGTTCAATCACACCAATTGATCAAAAGTTAAAGACTTTGAAATCTAACAATTCAACAATCCAAGCACAACGTTTTACTAGCCAAACAACTATACAAGGCCCACATAAACTTACTTCAACAAAAATAAAAATCAAATCTTTCCATGAAAATTAAAACCAAAGTTGGTAACTTCAAATGGGATTCAACAACTTTGAACATTGAAGTGTAAAATTTAACTAAAGCTAATTCCTCAGTTCCAACCCTAAACTACTTTGCAACAGTTTCAGCTCAAGCATACAGAAATACATGTACACAAATTAATATTAAGAAAATGGGGTATGCAAAAATTCAAAAAAAGTGTAAAATGAGAAGAAAGTTTATACCTTTAAGTTGAAAAATGAAAAGGGGTTGATTAACTTTACTTGTGAAAGTGACTAGCAAGCTCAGAATATGAATCTTGAAAATTGCTGTCACTTTTTTTTTTTAAAGCTTAAAAAGACTGAAAAAATCTAAAGTTTCATAATCAAACTTAACCAAAGCTAATCACCACCTTCCAACCCTAAACTTCTTTGCAACATGTACACAAATTAATAAACAAAAATGGGATATGCAAAAAATGTCAAAAAAAGTGTAAAATGAAGAAAGTTTTTACATTTAAGTTAAAAAAGATGAAGAAAAATGAAAAGGGGTTGATTAACTTTACCTGTGAAAGTGACTAGCAAGTGAGAATATGAATCTTGAAAATTCTTTACCAAAAAAAAAAAATGGATCTTGAAAATTGCTGTCACTTTTGTTTTAAAAGCTCAAAAAGACTGAAAAAATCTAAAGTTTCATAATCAAACTTAACCAAAGCTAATCACCAGCTTCCAACCCTAAACTTCTTTGCAATATGTACACAAATTAATAAACAAAAATGGGGTATGCAAAAAAAGTGTAAAATGAAGAAAGTTTTTACATTTAAGTTTAAAAAAGAAGAAGAAAAATGAAAAGGGGTTGATTAACTTTACCTGTGAAAGTGACTAGCAAGCTCAGAATATGAATCTTGATGAGAAAATAAAAAGGGGTTAAAAATTGCTTTCACTTTTTTATTAAGCTCCAAAAGACTGAAAATTAGGACCTGTTTGGCCATAAGAATTATTCACTTTTTTCCGAAATTTTATTTCACTTAATTAAAAAATTAGTGTTTGGCCATGAAAATGACAAATACAACTTGAAGTTGTATTTGGAATTTGAAAAACAAGAAAAACTTATTTTTCAAGTTTTTCACTTTTTTCACAACCAAAACAAGTACATTTCAACAAATAAATTCAATTTCAAAAACTATGGTCAAACACAACTCCAACTCCAAAATTTCAAAAAAAAGTGAAAAAGTTTTTGATTTCTATGGCCAAACACCTACTTAGTACTACAAAGTTTTACTAGCCAAACAACTAGGCAAGGCCCACAAACACATATTTAAACAAAAATAA
This sequence comes from Lycium ferocissimum, assembly GCF_029784015.1. NCBI lineage: Eukaryota > Viridiplantae > Streptophyta > Magnoliopsida > Solanales > Solanaceae > Lycium > Lycium ferocissimum. Next base: position 67,944,279 of record NC_081342.1, read on the forward strand.
AAATCAAATCTTTCATGAAAATTAAAACCAAAAAGTTGGTATCTTCAAAATGGGATTCAACAACTTTGAACATTAAAGTGTTTAAACTAATCACCAGTTCCCCAACCACTAAACTACTTTGCAACATGTACACAAATTAATAAACAAAAATGTATATGCTAAAAATGTCAATAAAATAGTGAAATGAAGAAAGTTTTTACCTTTAAGTTAAAATAGTGAAATGAAGAAAGTTTTTACCTTTAAGTTAAAAAAACAACAAAAATGTTAAAAGGGGTTGAGTAACTTCACCAGTGAAAGTGACTACCAAGCTAAGAATATGAATCTTGATGACAAAATAAAAAGGGGTTAAAAATTTCACTTTTTTATTAAGCTCCAAAAATAAAAATAAAACAACTTTGGTATCTTCAAATGGGAATCAACAACTTTGAACAATGAAGTGTTGAAACAGAGTCAAACTTAACCAAAACTAATTTCTAGTTACCAACCCTTAAACTACTTTGCAACAGTTCCAAAAAAAAAAAAACATACATAAGTACATGTAAACAAATTAATATAAAAAAAAAATGGGGTATGCAAAAATGTAAAGAAAAGAGATGAAATGAACAAAGTTTATACCTTTAAGTTAAAAAAGAAGAAGAAAAATGAAAAGGGGTTGAGTAACTTTACCTGTGAAAGTGACTAGCAAGTTCAGAATATGAATCTTGATTAAAAATTGCTTTCACTTTTTTTTTACTGAGCTCAAAAAAGAGTGAAAATATTCTAAAGGGGTTAATTGTAAAGCCTATAAATATTTTGGGAAAATTAACTCTTTTGAGCAAGAAAAAGAAAGAAGCTGCAGAAGGAAAGATATAGAAAGCTATATATAGAGAGAGAGAGAGAAAAAACTGAAGCTACAGAGAGAGAAAAAGACTGGTGATCTGCTGAATACAAAGAAGAGAGAGAGAGTGTTTGGGGTGGTGAGTTTGTTTTCAGGAGTTCTACAAAAATATAAGTACAACACGACAATGATATAGCCATATTTTTTAGGGCAAAGGGTCAAAAATACCCTCTCTATTTTGGAAAAAGGACTAAAAAATCCTCCAAACTTATTTTGAGTTAAAAATACCCCTTCCATCCTTGAAGTTTTTAAATATACCCTTGTCTTGAAGGAAATTATCCCCCAAAATAACTCAAAATCATTTTTAAAACCCGCTCCATCATTTACACCCGATCCAACTAAATAACAAACCATAAGATCCCCTTATTCCCCAATACGTAGGTTTGAAGTTTAAGGGAATTGGGGGAATAAGGGGATCTTATGAGTTATTATTTAATTGGGTCAGGTTTAAATGATGGAACGGGTTTAAATAATGATTTCGGGTTATTTTGGGGAATAACTTCTGTCAAGACAGGGGTATATTTGAAAACTTTAAGGATGAGAGGGGTATTTTTGACCCAAAATAAATTCGGAGGATATTTTTAGCCCTTTTTCCAAAGTAGAGGGGTATTTTTGACCCTTTTCCTTATTTTTTAATTTACATTCGTACAAAGAGTGCTGGTTGCTTATAAATACTACAAACGCTTAATTCATATGCGGCCCCCTAAATTTGTTCTCTTTTTTTCATTTTAACACTTTAATTAAGTGTTGTTTCTATTAAACTCCTGAATTTAATCTCAAGTGTGTCTATTAAACACAATCCAACTTATATAGTAACATATATGGTGAATTTCATTTTCTTTACCCGTGCGCGTGGATGTCAATCGCATCCTACATGGAAAATTCAACCAATTAAAATACCGTACCCATTTTAATTATATACATCAGATAGGAAGAAGTGTGCTACTGTGTTATACAAGTGAAGAAGCACCATTTAAACCAATTAAATAACAAAACTGGAAAATAAGAAATCAAAACTGAAAACTAAAATTGAAAAATAAGAAACCAAAACTGAAAAATAAGAAGCCAAAAATTTAAGAACACCAGATCCTATTATATTATTGCAGAATCCCAAAAAAGCTTCAAAATCAATCTCAAAAGGTTGGTCTTCAATTCCTGGTTGGCCGAATTTCTTGGTTCTTGAAAAAGGGTCGTTATACACATATTTTAATGATGTGTATAATTAAAATGCGTGGGGAGTTTTAATTAGTTGAATTTATCACGTAGGATGCGATTGACGTTCACGCTAAAGAAAATGAAACTCACCATATATGTTACTATGTAAGTTGGATTGTGTTTGATTGACACACTTGAGACTAAGTCTATGGATTCAATTGAAACAACACTTAGTTGAGGTGCCAAAATAGAAAAAAAAAATGGTAAGTTTAAGGAGCTGCACATGTATTAAGCCTATTGCAAACAACTTCTCTATCTCTTAAAACAAAGGTAATGTATGCGAACATTCTATCCCATTTCAGACCCCATTTATAAAATTACACTGATATTCTGTTGTTGTATAAACAGTGCTTATAAACACAGTATCAACATTATATAAATATTATAATTTTACGATAAACAATATGTCCATCTAGTATAAAAATATATAGCTAATACTATATGGGAGGTGTTTAAGAAAAAATTGGACTAAATCGAATAACTAAGGAAAAAATGGGAGTAGTGACTTATTAGCTCAATTGTTTGGCTAACTGAATTTTTACCTTATTGGTAAGGGTTTGAATCCCCACATTGTAATCCCCTCTTCCATTTATCCTTCCTCTACCCCTATATAATAATGAAAAATGAACAAAGAAAAATGGAAGGAGGGATTTAGTAGCTCAGTTGGTTAGCTACCTGAACTTTTACCTTGTTAGTGAGGGTTTGAATCCTCACGTTGTAATTCCCTCCCCCCTTTTTCCTTTCCATACCCCTATGTAATAAAAAAAAAAAAGGAAAAATGGAATTAAACCGAGTAAATATTTTTTCCCAATAAATATATATAGAGTGTAAGTATAATTTTCCTTTTGAGAAGTGGGGTCCATGTGAGAGTGCACGGTTTGGACTGTGTAAAGGAAGTGGTGAACTGGTGATGATTAAGATGACAAGTGAGAGTGTTCGTGGAGTGTAGGGAGCGTGATTACACGCTCTTCTGGTAGCGAGTGGGGCTTAGCGATCGAGAACAAAAGGAGTAGAATTGCGTAGAGATCTAGTACCTCAATTGATTAGCTATTTGAACTTTCATCTTATTGGCGAACGTTTTTGTATAACTATCCGGTACATATTATTTAGGGAAAGACATAAATTGACCATTAAATTTGTCTCCAAAAGTCATTTTCACACTTAAATTATTCTGGCGATCCATTACACACCTAATATATTTAAAAGTGATATTTTTTTACCCCTTAGAAGCTGATGTGGAAAAAACAAAAATTATAACTTAAAAATAGGCAAGTGAAGTCAAAATTATAATAAAAAATAATTTTTAAATAATAAAAAAACTAATTCCTCCACCACCACTACCCCCGCTACCCACCCCACCCCACCCCCTTCTCTTCCAGCTTCACGCCACCCTACCCCACCCCCAAACCCTTCTTTTTCTTCATCAAGCTCGAAAATTCCTTCAATGGTCGTAATGAATTCAATAACCAATTTTGCAGCTCAAAACTATGAAGCTCATGATGAACAACAAGAAGACAACAAACAGCGAATAACTAAAAGGAATTTCGAATTTTCTGATTGATTTTTCTTTTTAAAATTTGATTTTTCATATCTGTTTGTGTTCCCATATTTGTAATACACAAACAATAACACACACAAGAAAACAACGAACAGTTAACTAGACTCCAAAACAATTTTCAATTTTGGATTTTCTGGTTTTTTTTTTTGGTAGAATCAAGATGAAGAATTGATAGAACCATTCTTCTACCAAGATCTGATCCAAAGAAAATAATAAAATTTATTTTATAGGCATATTAGATGCAAATTTGGTGACCGAAAAATGAAGAAGATCGGAAAAAATGAAAGCTCACCGAACAATATTGAAGCTCATTGGAAACAATGGTGGTTATACAATAAGAAAGGGAGTAGGGATGAAGAACAAAGGGAGGGTGGGGGAGGAGGGGAAAGGAAAAAAATATAAAATTAAAAATTAGAGGATTTTTTGACGTGGCATTAATGTGGGGAGAGAGTGTGTACACTCTCCCCGTGGCATTGATGTGGGGAGAGAGTGTGTACACTCTCCCCTAGTGCAACTGGTCATATTGTATTAGGGAGTAAAAAATATCACTTTTAAATATATTAGGTGTGTAATGAGTCGCCAGAATAGTTTTAAGTATAAAAATGACTTTTGAGAACAAGTTTTAAGGTCAATTTATGTCTTTTCCCTATTATTTACTGTCAGAGTAATCTAAATTCACATCACACATGATCTTTTAAAGGGAAAAAGTGCTCTCTACAACCAATTTTTCCATTCTCATAGCTCGACCCTGGAAATGGAGAAATTAGTAATATGTAAGTACAATAATTAAATTTCAATAATAAGTGACTTGTTATTTCTTGTAAGTATCAGCTATTTCTACTATATATAGAAGCATCGGTTTACCCATGCTTTGTTGTCAGTCACTCTTAAAAATAAAAATAATAAGGTGGACCCCATACTAAAAACACCAAGCAATATTAAAAAAAAAAAAGGATAAAAGTGGACCCCACCCTCTCCAAACTCATGAAAAAAAAAAGTGAACCCCATATTAAAAAAACAAGCAATGTCAAAAAAAAAAAACGTGCACCCCATATATTAAAAAATCAAACAATATTCATGTAATTTCCAAAGTATCCCCATCAAGTCAATAATAGTGGATTCATTGCCACATGCGTATCAACTCATTAGTGGGAGCAAATGAAATTATTGCACAGCAAAAAATATGGACCCCCATACTCTTGCTTTTCTTCAAAAGGTTAAATAGGCAAATACATACAATTTCCTTCTTTTTCTTATATTAGCCTGAGATCTAATCTAGATATTTAATTGCTGTATTTGCTATTCTATCATGTCATTTATTTGTTATGTTTACTAAAATAAATATACTTAAAATATTTATATTTTAAAATAAGATAGAATTTAATTACTTTTTCATTTTTATTCTTAATCTAATAAATGTGAAAAGAGATTAATATCAAATGGAGATCAAATAATGAATAAGGTAAATTAGTCAAATTATAATTCTAATTCACGTTTCCTTAAAAAATCATGTAAAAGACAACATGACAAGTAAAATGAGGTAAAAAGCGAGAATATTTAACAAAATTAAAAAATATTATTTCTTTGTTTAAATAGAAAATCAATTTCTATTTTGTTTCGTTTTAAAGATGTAAAATTAATTTAATAATTTGAATTAGAATTATTCAAATCAAAATTTAATAAAAAATAATAAGTATTTTATAATTTTAAATTAATCAAATTAAAATTGAAAGTATCAATTGATGCTTAAATATTGTTATTGTTTTATCTCAAAGAGAGGAAAATAGTTTCCTTTTAAATAAGTCTTCTCTTTTAAAAAGTATTAATAAATTTTTGCCGACTTTGTATTCATAGCAAACACGAATATAATAAAACTTTAGATACGAGCACAAACTACAATGTTATATTAATCGTGTTTTGAACATAGTATGTATTTATATATATATATATATATATATATATATATATATATATATATATATATATATATATATTATCACTATCAAACTCAACTACATATACATAGATACACTATAATCCAAAGCGTTGGGTCCGTGCGCAGCACGGGCATAGGCCATCTAGTTTTTAAACAAGTTCTGCTTATTATAACGATTAGTATTTGCCATAGGAGACCATCTATAATTGGTACTATTAAATATTAGGAGTACTAATATGGACATAAGTTATGGTTTTGTACTATTAAATATTAGGTGGTCGTTTGGTAGGTAGCCAAAATTATAATCCCGGTACTAATTTATCCCACCTCTTGGGATTATTTTATCCCATCTTCCAGATGAGATAAAATAATCCCAACCTTAGTGGGATAAGGTGGGATATCCCACCCTTAGGATTAGGCTTCATTTTGTATCATATTTGATAGGAGGTATAAATTTATCCAAACACAATATAAAATATTAGTGCTGGGATATCCCAGCTTATACCATGCATGATGCACCAAACGACCCCTAGGAGTACTAATATGCACATAAGTTATGGTTTTGTCTAAACTTATTAGTAATTTCCAAATCGGTCCCACAACTTCGATGCATAAAGTTTGTCGTACACAGAGATAGGGGTGTACAAAGTAAACCGACAAACCGCACCAAACCGATAAACCGAGAAAAAAAACCCGACTAGTGGTTTGGTTTGACTTGGTTTGGTGTTGGAAAAAAAAAAAACCGACCATAATTGGTTTGGTTTGGTTTTAACTAAAAAAAGTCAAACCGAACCAAACCAACCCGACATTACATGTATTTAAATTTTAAAATATTTTATACATAAAAATATTTATTTGTAATGTAATTTATAAATATTTCTTAAATTTTTTTTGTAGTTCTTTAACTATTATCATATTATTCAAGCTTGAACTTCGAATTTTGAATGTCAATAAGTTTTATATCCTATGGATGTTAGTAACTCAAATAAAATCCAACTCAAATAAAGTCCAAACCAAAACTAACTCAACACTAATGCTAACAAAAGAAATTCAATTTAACACTAGGAATGACAATAATGTTGGATATCTATTCTTCAGTTTTGCATAATTTATTTAGAGAGTGAAAAAACATAACTTAAGTTTTATTTCTTTGTCATGTAATTAATACTTATTAGCCGTATTTATTTTAGCATGACTTAGTATTTTTAGATTATGGTCATTTTCTTTATGGCTTGTTAATTAGCAATATTTATTTTGACTGAATTTATTAGCTTTTGTTGAATATTTTAATACAATGTCATCACTCTTCTCACATTTTGTGTTATTTTCTTAAGAAACACCTTAATTATATAGTTGTATCTTACTAGAACTAAAGAAATATTTGAAGTAAAAGTTATATGTTTTGTATCAAGACTATTCCGAAAAAAAACCCGAAAAATCCGAGAAAATCGAATAACCCGAGAAAACCCGAGGTTGAAAAGCCCGAATTTTATTGGTTTGGTTTGGTGTATAAATTTAAAAACCCGACGCAATTGATTTGGTTTGGCATTTAAAAAAATCGAACCAACCCGGTCCATGTACACCCCTACACAGAGACAAAGTATCAATGGATTAACAATCCATTAGATCAGACAAAGCCTACTATTTTGGCATCAACAACATCTCAATCATCTTTTTATGTGATATAATCTACGTGTTCTTCGTACTTTTTTATTATTGGTTGTGTGGAAGAAAAAAAAAAAAAAAAACTCGTACAACCGAGACAGATTGCATATGTGGATTTTATTAGTGTCTTCCTTTCTATTTATGTGATAGTTTTAGATTCTTGAGATTTAAATTATGAAAATTTTGATCAATATTTAAAAGTGTATTTTTTTTCATCGTAGAAAAATCCCAACTTAACCCAGAAGGGTGAGCGACTAGGTTGAGCAGGTGATCGGCCCAAATTGGAGGTGTTTGAAACTCGCTACATGCTTTCTCGGTCAAGCTCGTCGCACGGGCCTTGACAACTTGCCTAGTGCGGTTAACATCCCCTTTGTGGTTTGTGGGCTATTTCACTGGAGCGAGATTTACCTAGTACGCATAAAAAAGGTAGCGGTTGTCGGTCCCTTGTCATCAACTTATTAGTACTTTTTGTATAGTTTTCGAATATCTAAATTTTAACGCTATAATATTGAGTTAATTTAATTCAAATTAACTCCGAAATTCTATCAAATTAATTCTCAATAAGCGAAAAGTGTCACATAAATTGGAATAAAGAGAGGAATAAAACCCAATGATATTCTATTAGATCGTGTCTTTGTTAAAATAAGAACTAAGTTAAAATGTGGGATGTGCTATGGCAGATTTAAACTAGCAACTAGCAATACAATATCGGTGCATCAAAAAGTTATTTTCCGTACTATTATATTTCTACTATACTGCTTGTCTTTTTAGGGGCATTTAGTTCATTTCAGCTAAAATGAAATAACATGGGGAAAGGAAAAAAAATTAAAAATTAAAAATTAAAAATTAGAGGATTTTTTGATGTGGCGCTGACGAGGACTGACGTGGCATTGATGTGGGGAGAGAGTGTGTACACTCTCGCCGTCTGTTAGTCATATGTATCGGGGTAAAAAATATCACTTTTAAATACATTAGGTGTGTAATAGGTGACCAGGATAGTTTAAGTGTGAAAATGACTTTTGAGGACAAGTTTAAGGGTCAATTTATGTCTTTTCCCTATTATTTACTATCAGAGTAATTTAAATTCACATCACACGTGATCTTTTAAAAGGAAAAAGCACTCTCTACAACCAATTTTTCCATTCTCATAGCTCGAAATGGAGAAATTAGTAATATGTAAGTACAATAATTAAATTTCAATAATAAATGACTGTTATTTCTTGTAAGTATCAGTTATTTTTAAACGAGCTCTGTTTATTATAACGATTAGTATTTGCCATAGGAGATCATCTATAATTGGTACTATTAAATATTAGGAGTACTAATATGGACATAAGTTATGGTTTTGTATTAAATATTAGTGGTCGTTTGGTAGGTAGCCAAATTATCCCGGGATTATAATCCCGGGACTAATTTATCTCACCTCTTGGGATTATTTTATCCCATCTAGAAGATGGGATAAAATAATCCCAATCTTAGTGGGTAAGGTGGGATATCCCACCCTTAGGATTAGGCTTCATTTTATACCATGTTTGGTAGGAGGTATAAATTTATCTAAATACGTATACAAAAAAATTAGTCTTTATCTATGCCTATACCATGCACGAAACGACCCCTGGAAGTACTAATATGGACAGAAGTTATGGTTTTGTCTAAACTTATTAGTAATTTCCAAATCGGTCCCACAGCTTCGATGCATAAAGTTTGTCGTACACATAGACAAAGTATCAATGGATTAACAATCCATTAGATCAGACAAAGCCTACTATTTTGGCATTAACAACATCTCAATCATCTTTTTATATGATATAATCTACGTGCTCTTTGTACTTTTTTATTATTGGTTGTGTGGAAGGAAAAAAAAAAAAAAAAGAACTCATACAACCGATACAGATTGCATATGTGGATTTTATTACTGTCTTCCTTTCTATTTATGTGATAGTTTTTGAAGTTTTTGATTCTTGAGATTTAAATTATGAAAATACATCCGAATATTACACCTTTCACTGACCATGTATTTCTTTCAGTTTGTCCCTTTCTGATAATCACACACGCACAAGCTTTCAAATGGAGCCACTGAAGCAAGTGTTTTCACCTGTTCCGTTCTTTGCTTATATTTTTAATTATAAAAGTTTAACCTAACATTTTACATTTTAAATTAACAAAAAATTGATATAAATAACACACAAAACAGAATCAATAGCTTTTGAATTGGTTTTATAACTAGGTTAAATTACTTATGTGGCTTTTATTTTTTAGCCGAGAATATTAATTGAATTATTTTCTTCCAATAAAATTTCTTTGGGTTGCCTGCACTAAATTGCAATTAAATCATAAAAACAACTATGACTATTACTGACATCTTGCGAAAACACATGAATTAAGGGAAAATGACCTAATAATACTACTTTAGACTCTATATTACAAAATATAAGGATACTTTTTCTTATTTACAAAACATACAAACAAAAGTACAAAACATAACGGATCTGAAACAATTAAAAGCCTACTCTTCCTCCCCTTCTGTTCACACAACAGATCTGGGAAAAAACAATATAGAGGCTGAAACATCTCTCTCCATCTTCCCCTTTTTCATGAGTGGAGGAAGTTGACGACAGAGCGGGAAGTAGTGTCGGAAACATGGAAACGACGGAGGAGGTTGACAGCGGAAGTGCGGCGGCTAGCGGAGGCACTTAATTAGATCTACTGATTTACTTGAGTTGAGTGAGAACGATGATTGCGGTGTTGTCTTCTAAGACTGAACTCGATATGTCATGATTGTTGCAGTGGCGGAACCAGGATTTATGCCAAGGGGGTTCAAAAATATAAAGAAGCCATAAATGAAGAAGCTAAGGGGGTTCAACGTCTACTATATATACATAAAAAATAATTTTCACCTTGTATATATAGTGCAATTTTTTGCCGAAGGGGGTTCATCCTCTTACTAGGTCCGCCACTGGATTGTTGTCTTCTGAACCTCCGCACAGTGCTAGCTCCCTGCAGATTAGGCTTCAAAGTTGGAGGATTACTAAATGAAATTGATTTGCAATCGGTTATTATGTTATTCTTGTTAGGCCACCATGGGTACAATGAATTAGAGGAGTAATTCTTCCCACTGCTATTGTTTCATTGCACACAATAGCAGTAGATCTACCTTATCAGAGACCTGCTCAACAAATCAGAGAAAGGGAGGCGTAAATTTAGCTTTTTAGTGTTAATTCTCTGTTTGTACATTTAACAAGAAGAAACATTTGTATTAAATTTGTTTGAATATTGTATGAAAGTTATATACAATATTGTTGCAGTTACATTAAATTTTCAAAAACCTAACATAAACTTTTTACAAATTTTATACAGTTATATACCTATTTCAGACCATTTTTCTACAGTTTTCATACACGAAAAATGTGAGAATTCTAAGTCTTGAGTGAGATATACATATTTCTTACACAAAAATTTGAGCGAAATATTTAAGCGTTGAGCGAGATATACAGATTTCATATAGTTTTCATACACAAAATTTTGAGCGAAAATTTTAAGCTTTGAGCAGGATATACACATTTTTATACAGTTTTCATACACGAAATTTTTAAGCTTTGAACCAAAATTTCCGTTTATGTTTGGTAAGAAATCTATTGGTATGTTTTGTAAACTGAAAAGCATCGCCATATTTTGTAAATATATCCTATTCTTATGTATATATAGGTCATTCTCCCATGAATTAATTACTGAATTTGTAAATTTCAATGATTAACAAATTTGCCTGATATCACGTCAAAGTTTAAGTCTTAAATAGTTTAACAAAATTTATATAGTTATAAGTTGTGAAAATTGCATAAAATACAAAATAAAAAAATAAAAATGAGAACTTCCATTATAGAAAGAATTCCATACAAGTTGAAGTAGAGGGAGTATTAATTTTGGTATTGGTGCCAAATACATCTAGGAAACAATTGAAGACAGAAAACACAATCATGCAATTTCATATTTTAAAAAATACTTCTATTACTTCCTTATCAAAGCCACTACACTATAAGTCTATCTTATTGAACATAATCATATTAAACTATAGTTAGGTACTTGCAATATAAATAATGAGATAATATAAGAAATATTTTATACAATACTAAAACGTTTTGCATTCTGAGTTTTAAGTAAGAATCAGAAAAGAGTAGATTCAAGTATCGTACAATGCTAACACATAACAATTAGATTTCTTTCATTAATAATGATAGTTTACATTTCAGATAACTTCAACATTTTTCGGCTCAAACAATTTTATTTAACTATACAGAACACCAGTCACTTTTCATACTATAGAATTTCTGAATGCTCTTATGTGTTGCTATTGATGTATTTTTTAAGAAGTTTGTGTTGAATTTTAACTTCAAGGTAATAATTGAAAAAATTTACTGAAAGAATACATAAAATGCAACATTGCAACTGCCCAGTAATTTTGGTGAAAAAAGATAGTTTAATTATCATTTATTAAAGTTATCCCATTATACAGAGGACATTTTTTATGATGTTGCAATATAAAAAGGGTGAAAGAGAGACAAGTGGAGGACCACATTATTAATGTCAAATGAAGAGGGGATCTTAGCCATTTCGAAGACTGGTCCAAAAGAAACAAACAACAATCAATTCAACTTGCTGGAATTGCATCATTGCCATTTACTGGACATACCTTAATAAAAGCATACTTTTTTCTGAGCGGATTGCACTTCTTTTGGGTGACCTTTAAATTTTGCCGTCTTTAAATTTTACTCCTTATATTTGTAGTTTTTAAATTTTACCCTTCACTTGGAAAGATGAGTGAATACCAGAGGTTACGGATTCGAGCTATATTTCGACGTAAAATAAAAAAATAATTTCGTAAAAGCGAGTTGGGGAGAGTGTATGCGGATCCCGTACGATCATAAGGAAAAACGAAAGTTATGCCGAATCCGGCACAACTAAAAGTTTGCCACATAATGCAAAAAAATTTCTTAAGGTATAGTTTAGTTATGCCTTTTGGGACAGACTTTTAGTTAAGACATAACCAAAGTATGCCTCATAAGGCAGAAGTTTTCCTTAAAACATAGACTTTTCCTTATTAGGCAAACTTTTAGTTATGTCTTAAGGAAAAGTTCGCTTATAGGCATCTTTTAATTTATGTCTTATAGGACACACTTTAGTTAAGGCGATAACTAAAAGTATGTCGCTATAAGGAGAACTTTTAAGCCTGGCGTAACTAAGTTTGCCTTGAAAAATAAAAAAAATAAAATAATATATGCCTCAACGCAAAGTCTGCCGGAGGGGACAAAGCGAAATTCAAACTCTGTCTTACGATTTTTTATTTAATTTTTGACTGAGCGGGAGATCGAACCAGGAACCCATAGGTTTTAGGCGAAGGGCAAAAATTAAAGAACATCAATTTGAGGGTCAAAAGTTAAAGACCACCCAAAAGAAGGGCAATTTGCGGAATTGCCCAAAAGCATAAGCAGAACAAAATTTGAAGTTAATAAACTTTTATAGCGAACTCAAATTGATATGGTACAAATTGAGTTTACAATTTAATATTTATGTTTTAATAAAAATACATGATTTGAAAAAGCTACTACAGTCACGTGAACCCAACATTTTAAGGCTATATTCGCTCCCAAATATAAGTCCCTTCATCTTCCTATTTTTGGGCTATTGTACTACCTCAAAAAGGAGGGTGAGAAGATCGAAAGATTGGAGTAAAAGACTAGTAGTGGTAGATGTGCGTTTTTGCTTTACCTTACCGGTAGTATTACTAAAAGACTTATTTCTTCTGCTTCAATTTTCTTACCACCCTGTTGTTGCTACTGCGTATATTTTCACATATGTTGAATTTATGCTTTACTTGAGTCGTGGGTCTATCGGAAACAGTCTCTCTACCTACAAAGATAGGGATACGGTCTGTGTACACTCCACCCTCCCTAGACTCTATTTGTGAAGTCACACTGGTTGTGTTGTTGTATTGCCTCCAATGGATCTAGTTTGTGGAGTGAATACATCTGAGTGAATACATCTGCACCCACTAATGAGTGTTTGGGATTTGGAAATGTACCCTACTCATTTTTAAAATTTATCATACTAAATTTTACTTTTGTTCGAAATAAAATCCTAAACTGAGTAGTTGGATGAACAAAAGTAAAATTCAGAACTCACAAACTTCACAAATCATGAATCGCCTCAGACTATCAAATTGGAAAAAATACTAGCGAGGATGTTTTTGTTGCCAACTTTTAATGAATGGCAAAGTTAAGTGAAAACTGATACTTGAGAAGCAAATTTGGATGTTTTCCTATAGAATTGGTACATATATAACTTGGAACATAGTCAATATGACACCCTGTTAATTCGTCATGCCAGCAGGTCCCTTGATTAAGTTTTGAATCTGGAAATAGCAAAACCCCCTATGCTATTGGAAAGTTTTCTACTAATCATACTTCATATACTTCTAAAGAATTTCCATATATTTCCTTCAGAACTTAAAGTTGCCTAACAAATAACTGAGTCTGCAGTTCCTAATAGAGTACAGTAGTTGGCTATCCTGCTTAATCCAGTACTGATGAACAAATGATCAAATGGTCTATTTCTCGAGTAAATTTGACAAACATAAGAGCGATTGACCTACAAAAGGAGAATATCAAGAGAGATCATATAAGGCTTTGTGATTTTAATTGACACAAGTATGTGTGTTAACTATTAGCATTTCAACAAACATTAATATTTGAACACATAATTCAAAAAGAAGTACCATGCGTCCATAGTGCTAAGAACTTCAAATGTTGCACTTGTCAAGTTTAAACTCTAAATCCAACTCTGACTATGTAACATTTCCGTTTAGGGTAGACAAACTCAACCTCGCTTTTGCAACATAGTGGACTATTTATGGTATATATTATATTTACAGACCGGGTTGTCTCCCCAAATTGTAACTACTACAACCACAGGCCTACTCCGCTAAGAGAGAACCAAAAGCGGCAGACACAATTACAAGTACTAAATGTTAGTAAAAATGCTCTGGTAAAATAAATAAACTTTACCATCAAAGACAGATTTCAAGGAGGAGAAACGAAGTCCCCAAAATCTAAAGGCGAAACTTCCAGAAAACTGTTGTCACTACTCTGGGATCGATCTTCCACTTGCTCCTCCTGCTACTCCAGAGACATTGGTGCTTTCTTCAACGAGCTGCATCTTATGCTTCTCCGACTACTTTGACACACTTTCCTCAGACATCTTTGCCGACTGCAATTAACAGCAATAGCAAGATAAACACGAAGGTCTTGAGAGTGTCTTTTGAATATCAAGAAAAATTGACAAAATAATTTTCCTACAAGGAATGCACTCCTTTGAAAAGGTTCTACTGAAAATAGAACCTTTCTTATATAATTTTATGTGCTTGGTTCAGACTAAGTATTGTTTGCCTTTTTGTATGTGACAGTAGTAAATAATGAGGCTGATGCATTATTAGTCATGAATAGCAAAGAGTGAAATAATTTCCAGTAGAATAATATAGACAAAGACAAAGTGATTAACTATATCTTCTGTCAAAACCCTGTTCAATTCAGTTTCTCAAACCACCACTATGTGGAGAAAGAAGGGAGGGAGAGTGTGTGTGTTTGGTTTTTTTTTTGGGGGGGTGGGGGGGGGGGAGGGTTCCCAAAAATAATCTAATTATGAAGAAGAATAGCCTTGAGCTAATTATCATTTTGGGGTTGATAGCCTGATTTTATTTGTTCTTGCAAACTACAGCTTCAACAGTAAGTGACAGAGACATCTATCCAAAGTGCTCTAAAAAGAGCTGCTCAAAGAAGGAAACAACTCCAATTCAATTATTAAGCACAGAGTAGAAATCTATAACTAAGAAATCACAAAGGTATGAAATCAAGAACAATGATAATAATAAAAAACTATATAGCTCCATATTTTCGTCACTATTTTAATTATCCCAATGTTGCTACCAAACCCTTTTTTGGGGGGAAAAACTAAGCTGAATTTTATCAACAGCACCAAGGTGATGCAAATGTGGAAGTGATATGTGAACAAAAAAGGCCAAGTTGACCTGATGTTTTCATCATTAAATGTTCTATTTACAAGCATGGCAAACCAGATACAATTTGATATGTCAGCAAAGTACTTTCTAATAACAGATTAATTTAGACGAACATTATGCTCAAAGTAAACCATTCTTACCTAAATGGGTACTCAACAGGCAATAGCTCAGTGCAAGAAGTCCATTTCCATCTGATTCTCATACTCTTTAACTTCCCCCGGTAATAGCTAGTAACTCGCGAGGCAATGAAGCGTGATCCAGTTCCCAACAGTTCTTGGAGATATTTGAGGCTTCTTCATCAGATAGCTTACTCGCAGGAATCCGATGTGAAAACAACCTAAGCTCATCCTTTCCTAACAATTTAACAGCATGAGCCCCTACCTCTCTCCTCTTGAAAATAGTCTTGAACCCATCAACTCTTTCCAGATATGCAATACTCACACCATACATGTCAGTGTAACTACTCAAAGATATAACAATATCATAACATTGTTTATCCTCATCTAAAGCGGTCTCTTTATACACTGCCCATATTGAACCTTTCGAGGGGTAAATCCTATACAACTCTCTTGCTGCTCTTTCACTATCAACAATGTGGGAAAACCTCTTCAAAGATTTAACCAAAGCCTGCCTAGACACCTTAAACTTCCCACAAGAAATATGAAAACCCATTCTCCCCCAATGCAGTAGTGCCTCATCACTATTACTTTGAAACTCCAACCAATTCAATCTCACCTCAAAGGGATGCACAGAAATAACCTCATCAATTAAAGCATAATCCCTTGGCATTCCATCATCATCATAAACAGCCCATACTTGTCCTTTCTTGAAACTCCTCTCTACTCTATCCTTGTCAAAATTATAAAAATCAAAACTTTCCACTGCCACTATCTCCAAATCATCCTCCCTAGGCCCTTTACCCTTCTTGCTACTTTTTGATAAAGTGCCCTTCTTGATACTTACATCTCTTCTTCTTTTTCCATCCTCTAAACCATCTATCTTTAATGCCTCGCGCCTCATCCTCTTCTCTCTAACCCTCGCAATCGGCAACTCCTTCTCCACTTCGTCTTCTTCTTCCTCTTCCTCTTCCTCTTCTATCAAACTCAAATTCATCTCCTCTCTTTCCTCGCTTTCCTTTTCCATTAAATTTAACCTCATTGCCTTCTCATTCTCCGCCATTATCTCCGAATCATCCTGCCTTGACCCTTTACCACCCCTCTTGCTACTTAAATCCCTTCTTCTTCCTCCATCCTTCACCCTCGCAATCAGCGAGTCCATCTCCACTTCGCCTTCCGCTTCTATCAAACTCAAATTCGTCTCCTTTCTTTCCTCACTTTCCTTTTCCATAGAATTTAACTTCATCGCCTTCTCATTCTCCGCCATTATCTCCGAATCATCCTGCGTTGACCCTTTACCGCACCTCTTGCTACTTAAATCTCTTCTTCCACCATCCCCCTTTAACGTCTCACGCTTCATCCTTTTCTCTCTCACCCTGGCAATCAGCATCTCCATCTCCCCTTCATCTTCCTCTTCTACCAAACTCAAATTTGTCTCCTTTCTTTTTTCACAGTCCTTTTCCATTAAATTAAACGTCATCGCCTTCTCACTTTCCTCCTTCCCATTCTCTGCCATTATCTCTGAATCATCCTGCCTTAACCCTTTACTACTCATCTTGCTACTGAAATCCCTTCTTCTTCCTCCATCCCCCTTTAACGTCCCACGCCTCATCCTTTTCTCTCTCACCCTAGCAATCAGCGTCTCCATCTCCACTTCATCTTCCTCTTCTACCAAACTCAAATCCAACTCCTTTCTTTTCTCAGTTTCCTTTTCCATTGAATTAAACTTCATCGCCTTCTCATTCTCTGCCGTTATCTCTGAATCATCCTGCCTTGACCCTTTACTACGCCTCATCCTTTTCTCTCTCACCCTTGCGATCAGTGTCTCCATCTCTACATCATCTTCCTTTTCTATCAAACTCAAATCCACCTCCTTTCTTTTCTCACTTTCCTTTTCCATTAAACTGACCTTCATCGCCTTTTCATTCTCCTCCTTTTCTTCCCCCTTATCTTTTACCGGTATCTTCTCCTTATTCACCTTCTTCTTCACTAACATTTGCATCTCAGCTAATGTCATTGTGTCTTCCCCTTCACCTACATTCCTCACCTTACCCTTCTCAGTCCTTGACCTCAACCCTTTAATCAAACCATCGTCGCTCTCAACATCAGCATTTCTTGTCATTGTGTCTTCCCCTTCACCTACACTTCTCACCTTACCTTTAGTCCTTAACCTCAATCCTTTAATCAAACCATTGTCGCTCTCAACATCTCCTTTCATATCCACATTCCTTACTTTTTCCCTTTCAACCTCAGTTCCAAGACCAATTTCATCAACACTTCTTGTCATTTTTCCACTTGATCTCTTAGAAACCACCCCAACCCTCCCCATCTTCCTCTTCCCCCCTAACACCCTTTTTCTTGAAAAACCGAAATTTCCAATTTTCCTAGCCTTAATCCTAGCACTCACTCTTGTCCCCATCAAACCTTCATCACCCCCAACATATTCACCATCCTGAGCCGAGGGTCTATGGGAAACAGCTTCTTTACCCTCCTCAGACCCCACTTCTGGAATTACACTGGGTATGTTATTGTCATCGTCGTTCTTGTCTTCAACCTCAATCGCCACAAAACTTTCTTTACAACTTGGGCACATCAAATTATGCCCCAAATACTTCCTTTCAAACTGATGCACCAATCCACAACTCGAGCACTTCGTCCAAAACGACGTCGTTTCAGTACCCTCAGCCAATAAAGCTGATTGCATAGCAATTCTAAGCTTAACATCATACTCTTTCCTTCTAATCTTATCAGATAAAACACTAAACGCTTCATTAACAACCTTAAACGCATCCTCGGAAACTGTATCAGGGTTTTTATCAGGATGTAAGGTTAAAGCTAGCTTTTTGTACTGTTTCTTGATGGTATTTATGTGTGAGAAACGTTCTATTTGTAGGATTTTGTAGTAATCTGGAACATCGTTGGCCATTTTTTTTTTGGTTCTTGGAGCAATGGGTGGTAAAGAGGAAAATGGAGATACTACTAGTTTATCAAATTTCCAAGAAATAAGACACAAATTGTCCCCTATGTTTGAGTGTAGGTCTATAATGGTCTCTTAAGTATGAGATTTAACAATTTTGGTTCTTATGCCGAAGGTGTACCAGATATAGTCTCTTTACCTCCCAAGATATTGGGATAAGGTCTGCGTATACTCCACCCTTCATTGGGTATGTTGTTGTTGTTGAAATTTGTCAAAAGCTAACATTTCTTGTCTCCGTTAAATATCTACCGAATTCTATATATTAGATTTTACAAAACTATGGGGGGGAAAAAGGAAATTAGCGGGACACATATTTATAGGTACAATTTTTGTAGTTTCTACTATGTTTACTTTGTTAGATTTTGGTGTAGCTTTTTGAAGTGTAATTTCTTCGCATATTTTAGGAGATATGTTGCATATTTTAGACGAACATATATATATTTTTCACTGTTTTCATCAATTTTGTGAGATTACACTACGTATGTTGTTGTTGTTACTGTTTCTGTCAAATCTAACAGATAAAGCTCGGTAAATATTAGATGGAGACCAAAAGTGTTAACTTTTGATAAACTTAAAGGATCAAAACTGTTAAGTGTAGACTTAAGGGTCCATTTTAAACCAACCTCAAACAGAAGGGACTGCTTTTGTTATTTTCTCTCAATCCTAAGCTTCACATCATACGTGAGTATCCTGCATAGAAATTCTAAGCTTTAGCAGGGTCTTTATTAGGATGTAAGGTTAAAGCAAGCTTATTGTACTTTTTTTTATGGTATTTATGTGTGAGAATCGTTCGATTTGTAAGATTTTGTAGTAGTCTGGAACAATGTTGTTGGCCATGTTTTTGGTTTTAGGAGCAATTGTTGGTGATGAACGGTCAGTGAAGAAATTAGGGAAAAAAGATAGTTATAGAATTCCCAGTTAGAGAAAATGACCAAAATGGTCCTTAATGTATGGGGTTGGATTATTTTAGTCCTTCGTATATGTCACGTAGCCGAAATGATAATTAATGTATGAAAAAAGTGATCATTTTAATCCTTTATATATATCACGTAGCTGAATAGTCCTTAATGTATGGTCATTTTTTCGTTGTCGAAGCAATTGGTGGTGATTAGCGACCCGTGAGCGTAAAACTAAGAAAAGTTATTTTCTTTCTTATACAACAAAATTATATGAATAGTATTTTTCTTTTTTCATTATTCTTATTTGAGTTTGCACTACCAATTGAGGATAGATTCTTAAAATTCAATTTTTTAAAATTCATGTGATGACCCCCCACGTCATCATGCCACCTAGGTGCCACTTGACACATATATTTGCCATGTGGAATGGTTACATAAAAGGAAGACTCGATATTATGGGAAGATTCTAGGGACATATGGAAAATTTCATGGATTTGCATGAAAAGTCCTCGGAACACTCTAGTTGTGTAGGGATTTCTAGAATAGGGCCTTCTTTGTAAATGTGTAAGGACTTATGGAATAATTATTATTTACATAGTACTCCCTAGGTGAGTAGTATAAATAGAGGACATTCATTTGTAAAAACCATCGAGCAAAACAATTCAAGTTCTCTCTAACACAAAGCTTCCTTTAGCAAATTTCTCTTGTCTATTTAGAGAAATTGCAGATATTTGAGAGTAGATTTTTTTTTTCTTCAGAGTAGGCGCTTTGAGTGTTTTAGTAGATTTGAGAGTATTGGAAGAAAGATGAATAATGAAATGAATTCTACCTTTATTTGCTTTATGTACACTAGATATGGAGTGAATCATAACTCTTTTTTACCGTTATTCCCTCAATATTTTAGAACTTTATTTTTTAGAGTCTAATCGTAAATATTTTAAATTCTTTTCTTATATAATATTAAATTACTACTTCTGACCCGGGCCCACGCAATGACTCTAGGTGGTTTCATCTTATATGCAGACACAATAGTAAAAAATATACTAAGAATATGACATCATATTTACGTTTGCTAAAGAACTGTTACTAATCAGTAATCTAGAGCGGTAGCTGAAATGTCACGATTGGCCTCTTGATACAGTCTAGTGGCTACCCCACCCACCCACATAACACCAATTACAATAAAATCTAAAGAATCTTTACCTCCCCATAGCTTAAATAGTTAGTCAAGGTTTTTTAAATTGATAAAGGAGGGCTTCTTTTTTCCACATATTTCAGAAAAAACGTAGCATCTTTTTCATTTTGTATTTCTTAAGAATTTTGACATAATAGTTTTTTTTGTTTGCAAGCAACTGAGTCCTTTTATGTAACACCACCGATTTTCTCTAATTAGGTCACTTCTAATGTAGTAGACCGTAATAGTTTAGCTACCACCCACATAACACCAATTACAATAAAATCTAAAGAATCTTTACCTGCCCATAGCTAAAATAGTTCGTCAAGGTTTTTAAATTGAGAAAGGAGGCCTTCTTTCTCCACATATTTCAGAAAAAACGTAGCATCTTTTTCATTTTGTATTTCTTAAGAATTTTGACATAATAGTTTTTGTGTTTGCAAGCAACTGAGTCCTTTTATGTGACACCACCTCTTTTCTCTGATTAGGTCACTTCTAATGTAGTAGACCGTAATAGTTTAGCTACCACAACAATGCCGGAGCATGGTATCAGCTCCAAAATCCCTTTACTCTCTTTTGCTAACTATAATTGAAAGTCTGTTGCACGAAAAAATGATAACTCAGCTGACAATAGGGGTAAGGTCTGCGTAAAACTACCCTCCTCAGACTCCACCTGCGGACTTACATTGGGTACGTTGTTGTTGTTATTATAAATGATAACTAACCTGATATCACATGTTAAAATTCACAAATAATGTAAAGATATTTATAGGTTGTACATATGACGGTTTGATTGGCTTTTTTGATGTACTACACCAATTATGTCCATCTCTTAAATATAGAAACCAAATCAAACCAACAAAATTAGTTTTTCGATCTCATTTTTTCTCACTTTTTCAGTTTGATTCAGTCTTTTTTCTAGTATAGTCTCCATAACACAAACACGTAACTAGTGCTTCCAAATACATTTTATTTATTATATTCAAATACAACAATATATTATTTTCTTCAAGAAAATAACATGAAATTAGAAATAAGTTACGACATTATGCTAAAATATAGTGTCACCGACGTTAAAAATTATGAAAACCCATAAAACAAGTAAGTAAAAATGTGAAATAATAAGTTATATTTTTTTTTTAAATCTTCATATAATGTCGATTTGGTTTGACTTTTTTATTAAATCCAAATCAAATTAATTATGGTCAAATTTTTCTTTTTAATATCAAGCTAAATCAAACAAAACTTATAGTCGTTTTTTTTCTTTCTGATTTAACTCGATTTATTGATTTTCTTTGAACACCTCTAATTAAGAGCATATATAACTTAAATCCTTTCAAGATTCGGTATCTCTAATTGCGTTGTTAAAAAATGTTACCTTAATATTTTTAAGACAAAGCTGAGAAACGAATCTACAAAACTATGCTAAAATTTAAAGAAATACTTATAAATTATATTATAAGAATAATTTTAAATATACAGTATTTAAAAAGTGGGTTGACTTTTTAAATTAAATTCAAATCAAATTAATTATGGTATTTGTTCTTTTCAATATCAAGCCAAATCAAACAAACTTACAGTTAATTTGATTCGATTTATCGATTTTCTCTGTACATATGTAATTTAAATAAATCCTTTCAAGATTTGTGATATTTTTTTTTTAATTTTCACCGGGTGTTCGGTACTCGCATTGATCCCGACCATATTCGATTCGCCATACGTATGCGCCTTCATTCAAAAGCGGTTAGTTTTATACCCAGGGCGAAATCCAAATCTAGTTGAGGGAGAAGCAACCCATGCGGCCATGCCTTCACCGCATCATTTTGGTGGTAAGATTTGTAAAATTATAAGTTTATATCTAATTGAGTTGTTAAAAAAATGACACCTAATCTGAGCCGTTGAAACGAGTCTATGATACAATCAGCAAACACAATCATCAACCAATCGAACAAGACAAAGCAAATCGAAACTTCACCTTCTTCATTTTTTTTTTCCTCTGCAAATCCTTCAAAACAAAAACAAAACAAAAAAAACACAGTTTGTTGACAAACAATCTCACAAACAAAAAGCCCAATCATCCTTAATTTCCCCAAAAATTTCTTTTTTTTTTAATCCCCAATTAATCTTGAAAATTTCAAGATTGTTTTTTTTTTTTTTGTTGCTAATTTTGAGGTATACCCAGATAGTTGGGTACTTAATTTTAACTTGGGGTTGACTGTAATTGGAGTTTTACTGCAGTTAAAGCTGACCCAGTTCTTCAGATTCATCAGTATTTTCATGGTAATTGAATTTACCATTATTGTAAATTTTTTGCCTTTTAGTTCACTTTTCATGTTGATTTTGTTAATGGGTGTTTTGGGTAGGTTTTTTTCTTGTTTATATAACTCTGTATGTTGATTCATCAAAATGAATATATTTAGCTGGCTTTGTATATTTTAGTTGTAACTAAAGTCATCATTAATTTCAATTCTGTGCCTTTTAGCTTATTTTTCATGTTGATTTTGTTAATAGGTGTTTTGGGTTGCTATTTTCTTGTTTGTTGATTCATCAAAATGACTATATTTAGTTGGCTTTGTATATTTTCATGGTAACTAAGTTCACCAATTATTTTAAATTCTGTACCTTTTGGCTTATTCTTCATGTTGAATTTGTTAATAGGTGTTTTGGGTTGCTTTTTTTTTTTTTTTGATAAAGGTAACATTGGGTTGCTATTTTCTTGTTTGTTGATTCATCAAAATGACTATATTTAGTTGGCTTTGTGTATTTTCATGGTAAATAAATTCACCAATTATTTTAAATTCTGTGCCTTTTGGCTTATTTTTCATGTTGATTTTGTTAATGGGTGTTTTGGGTAGCTTTTTTCTTGTTTCTTTTTAAACAGTGTATGTGTATTCATTGTCAAAAGGACTACATTTACACTAGCTTTATATATTCTGTGCCTTTTTGTCGTTTTTATCCCTAATTTATCTTGAAAGTTTCAATCTTTGATTGTTTTTTGCTAATTTTGAGGTATACTCAGATAGTTGGGTAGTAAATTTTAACTTGGGGCTGACTGTAATTGGAGTTTTACTGCAGTTAAAGCTGACCCAGTTCTTTAGATTCATTAGTCTTTTGTATATTTTTATGGTAATTAAATTCACCACTATTGTAAATTTTGTTCCTTTTTGGATTATTTTTCATGTTGAATTTGTTAATGGGTGTTTCGGGTCGCTTTTATTCATCAAAAAGACTATATTTATGCCGGCTTTGTATATTTTCATGGTAGGTAAATTGACCATTTAGTTTAAATTATGTGTATTTGGCTTATTTTTCATGTTAATGGGTGTTTTGGGTTGCTATTTTCTTGTTTGTTGATTCATCAAAATGACTATATTTAGCTGGCTTTGTATATTTTCATGGTAACTAAGTTCACCAATTATTTTAAATTCTGTACCTTTTGGCTTATATTTCATGTTTAATTTGTTAACTGGGTGTTTTGGGTAGCTTTTTTCTTGTTTGCTTAACATTGTATGTGGATTCATTATCAAAAGGACTGTATTTACGCTGGTTGTGGACCTAGTGCAACCCTTTTGGTTTGCATGTGTGAAATCAAATTAACATTGATGGAGCACTTTCCAGTATTCGAAATGGGTCGTGGAGCGGAGGTTTTGGATGACGCGTGGTTGAATATTAATTGCTTGATCGTAGATTCTGTACATGCGACGTGGACTTGAACTTTATGTTTTTTTAAGTCAGTTTTCATTTGAAAGTTTGGGATTGAGGCGTAGTTTTGAGTCGGTTTTCATTTGACACAGTTTCATTTGGGTTGTTGGTTAGAGTTATGCAAGTATTAGTAATGCAAAGATTAGTTATGCAGGGTATAGTTATTCATATTAGTTATTCCGTCTTCTACCCTCCATAAATAATATGGATTCCCTCATAACTTACACATGTATTAGTCATGCGGGATTGTAAACTGGTAGCCGAACACCGTACTTGGTGTGCTAAATTGTATACATAGCAATTAAAATGCTACCAAACATGGTTATAAGACCAGCAGCCAAACTACCCCTAAGTTAATAAGCAATTTGTTTGAATGGACACTTGGTGTTGGTGATCACTGCCTATAAGGTGATGTTTGACAATTTTATAGAGCCTTGTCTGGGTCTGTGGTATTTGTCTATTTGGTTATTTTTGACTATTTCACGTGTAGAGTTTTTGTTAGTTTGAAAGTGGCTTAAAACTGATTGTCTGATGAATATGTGTGTGTGTGCAAGACAGAATGGTTTGAGGAATTTTTGAAGCAGTGCAGTTGAGCCATGGGTAGCAGTGAGATGGATAAATCCTCAAAGGAGTCAAAGGAAGCAAAAGAGTCAAAAACTCCCAATTCGCAGGTAACTGTTGTTGGTGCTACGAGAGAATACTGTGTTGTATATGTAGCTGGTAAATTTGATATACGCCTGTGGATGACTCGGGTTGAGACATATAAACAACTTCCACATACTTTTGGCGCTGGTTTGGTGTTCAGTAATGGAGATTTCGTATCATAACAAAAAGCGATTTTTCCCTTGAACAAGTAATTTTTGTGTGAGTAGGTTTGGAGGGTGTTTGGCTAAGTTATAAGCTGGTGAAACTAACTTATAAGCTAAGTATTTATTTTCTTTAATTCTTAAAATATTTTTCCCAAAACAGAACTCCTAACTTCATCTTTCACTCTGTAGCTGTCATTCCTCCTTTTCTTTCCAAGGATACTTTTAAATTCATGATCTTTTGCAAAAACGTTAAGGGTAGTTTAGTCATTGTAACAAAAGAACAACTTATCAACACTTTTTGCCAAACACATCAACTGGTTATTAGCAGTTTCAGCACTTCTATCCAAACATGTAACTAGATTTATAAAATCAGTTTCACCACTTAAAAATGCTTTCAACATTTAAAGTTCATCAGCTATTTACAATCAGCTGATTCAAACGGGCTCTTAGTCATACCACCAATTAATGTATTTTGCTTCTTGACATTATCTAGGAGCAGGCTTCTACTACTACCGCTGGCCCAGTCAATCCAGATTGGTCTGGCTTTCAGGTTTGGTTGCCTCTGTAGCATGGTTTCTTCTCAGCCTTTTGTCTCGTTTATTGACATTTCCTTGTTGGTAACAAAAGGACATTGCTGATCATTATGCAGGCATATTCTCCTATGCCTCCACATGGCTATATGGCCTCAAGTCCTCAACCACACCCTTATATGTGGGGAGTTCAGGTATTCAAGTTTCACATATGGTGTGGCTTTGAGTCACGTGATGTTTTGAATTTCCTTCAAAAATCAGATCTACTAGCTGAATATAAGGCTAAGTTGATCATGGCTTCTTAATTTACTTATCTTATAAAAAAAATGATCATGGGCTTCTTATTGAGAAAGTGTTTAATTAAACATATCAGTCGCTTACTTGGTGCACATAGAGCTGTCTAAAGATATAATTTTTTATACTTATGAGCTTGAGGAGAAAAAGACCAAAATGGTCCTTAATGTAAGGGGTTGGACTATTTTGGTCCTAAATATATATAACCCTTTATAGAAGTAGTCCTTAATATATGCAAAAAGTGATCATTTTAGTCCACAACCCTAAAAACTAATGGTTTCTTCAGAACTAAATATAGCGGACATGTATTTCAAATGCATATCAGGTGGCTGCCATAAACACAAAAACACAGAATAAGCCTGCTGGCATACAAATCTTCCTCGATACGTGGGTAGGCGATAGAAGATTAAGATTTACCTTATTGGTTTTCCTGCAAGCTCTAGGCAAGATAATAGCAATAAATAATTACTTTTTTTGGGTTCTATGAACAGAGACCACCACATTTGGGGAAATGGGGATCTTTATTAGGAGACTTAGAACAAAGAAAAAGGAAAGGAAAGTTCAAGAGCATATTATATCTCCATCGATTGTTACCCATCTGAAGCTTTAGTATTCTTTTTTCCTTTTCTGTTTTCAACTTTTCATTTTTCTTTCCCTTTTTCCGTCTTTTTATCCATGGTAAGCTGCACAATTTGCAAGGTAAGTGAAATGGACAGGTAGGGACAATGGGTCTGTGGGTAAATATTGATGCAGAGAGAGGGAAATTTCTCTTGGTTGTGAAGAGGAAAGAAAATGAATCCTCAATATTGGTAGTGAATGATATGTTATCTTACAGCGGTGATGATGATTTTATGATATTGCTGGTGTATTCATTTGTATTTTGTGCTGTCAGTTGCACGTGAAGAGGATGGTCAAGTTTAGCAGATTTTTAACTTATGCCGTTTGTTAATAAGGTTATGGACTAAAATGATCACTTTTTACATACATTAAGGACTATTTCTGTTAAGGATAATACATTAAGGATAAAAAATAGTCCAACCCCTATACTTATGGACCATTTTGATCATTTTCTTTGAGCTTGAGCTATAGAGAGGTTTTGAAAGATGTTTGTCTTTTAACAAGGGTGATTTTCTAATCTCGCAGAACAGAATGTGATATGATGAGATAGATTGCAATAGAAACGAAGACAGGGAACGGGTTACCTACCGGCTACTGGGCAAAGCGAGCCCCGACTTCGAATAAAGATTGCCAGAGTTAACTTTGGTAGTCTAGCTCAAAAGTGAATTTAGATAGCCTATTTAGATTGCCCCTTGAAGGCCTAGTGGGGAATACCCAACCCTAGTAGGCGCTCCGGCACGCAGCCCTTCGCTACATCAATAACTCTTTCATACTTAAGTATCTCTATTTATTAGCTCAAGTAGTTCGGTCTGTCTATTCTATAACCCTGCTTTTCTACTACTGAAATTCATACTATGGAGTGAAGTTGTAAGGAAGATTCTGTTGATAAGGTGCTTCTTGATTCAATTATACACCCCCCGGATCCGCTAGCGTTAAATGGAGTAAGAAAGAGATGATTTGAGTTCCTTATATTTCAGTGGTTAGTTCACGATGATTGTGGCTCTATGATGATATGGTTTTTTGTTCTTGGGGATAAGAGTAATGATTAATTTGATTTTAGTATGGTTCTTATTTATCGGCTTGGTTTAGCACCTTTTTTCTGGTGGAGAAGGCATCTATTGTGGACAATATATAGTTCCTACTTTTTTTATTTGTTGATAAAATTAAGAGCATATTTTGTTGGCTTTGCACCTATAACTTTAATTGTAGAGCTATTTTGGGTAAAAATGATGTGCTAATATAATAGCACACATAATAATTGAATAAATTTAAATGAGAAAGGTTGCGGTATGCCTCAGTTGTCTTTTGATCAGCATTATTATAAATAATATGGCAAAGTGATTAACAAACTTGATTATGGGAAAGGCTTGAAATTTGAAGTTCGAACCAGTTAATAGGGTCAAAAGATATATCGAATTGTGGTTTTGGTATTCATTTATCATCAATTTCAATTTTAGTCCCACTGACATGCAAGCAAACACATATACTGTCCAATTAATAGAATTGGCATTTGGCCCTTCCTCTTAACTTATTTTATTTAATGGATTTTTAAATGTTAAACCATGGACAACTTATCTTTTATGTTAAGAGAGAGTTATTTTGTCCTTTATTCCTTAGTTTAAATCTAAAATCAGTAAATTTACCTCAGAGTAAAAACAACTGATTTTAAGAAAGCTTTATAGTAAAAAGGGTAGAATATTTATTTATCAAAGATCAAATACGCTAATCATATTTCACTGAGATCTAAGCTGGAATTTGTTAACGAGGGAGCAAATTCAGAATTATCCCTTTTGGATAGAAAAATATATTCAACTGTGTCAAATTAGTAAATATACTCAATGCTTGTCTAATACTTTTTAGGGGGGAAGAGTGAGTGATGTATTACTGTGATTATGGTACTATAGAAAAAAAAAAAAACAGAACAAGTGAGACGGGTCTTCTGTTGCATGTGTGTGTTTTACAAGCATGCTTTTATCATTCTTCTGTATTTGGATTTGGCTATCATGGAAATATGTAATTAAGTTGTTTGCTTTATGCACATCTCTACTTGCATGATTTTCCGGAGCGTGACCGATCTCAAGTCTCAAGTGACTAAACCTTGCTGCCTCAGGGGTCGTTTGGTTGCTGGTTAGGAAGTGAATTATTCATGTACTAAGACCAATGTAGTTAGTACCACTTTTGGTAGCATTTTAGTTGCTATGTATAAAATTCAGCACACCAGTACGGTGTTTTTGGTTACCGGTTTACAATCTCGCATAACTAATACATGTATAAGTTATGAGGGAATCTATGTATTATTTTGTTTAGGATAGAAGATGGAATAACTAATACCTGCATAACTAATCCCTACATAATTAATCCATGCATTACTACTACCTGCATAACTCTAACCAACAGCCAAACGACCCCTTAGTGCATTTTGAAGAATATGTTGGGTCAGTTTGCTACCACTTTGTGTTGATGTGCGCCTCATGAAACTTTCATGAGTGGAATTTAAGTAGCTTGCTCCAAATGAATTTTTGTCCGTTCAAGGTTCTCCTTGACTATCTTTATTCTTAGCTAAGTTGCCAATGACATGTCCTGATCCTAAATTATCAAGAAAACAAAGAGACTTGGTATAAATCCTGTAGTCTCGCTCAAGTGGTTCTTTGGGTAGTCCCCACCGTTTCTCAAATGTTAAAATGGTTAACCGACAGAACAATGCAAATTCTTCTTTCCAGACTGCAATATTGTGTATTGTACACTCTACCCTCCCCAGACCCCACATTGTGGGATTCTGCTGGGTATGTTGTTGTTGTTGTTGTTGTTGTTGTACTGCAATATTGTGTATTGTACACTCTACCCTCCCCAGACCCCACATTGTGGGATTCTGCTGGGTATGTTGTTGTTGTTGTACTGCAATATTGTGTATTGCACGATTGCCGGGAAACAAGAGCAATTGAGGCTTTTATTTCAAGTCCTAAGTTTCTCGATTGTTCTTCTGAGATCTAGATGAAGAAGTTTATCATATTTCTGTACAATAATTATGCTGATTTATTTTTAACTTCATCTCCATGGTTTGTCAAAGTGTAGAGATTGTTCTGATGAATCTTCAAGCACATGGATACTAGTGCCAAAATATAGTATTTCCATTGTGGGAATTATTTTTTAATCAGCAATTTTGTTGTGGTTTATATTTCCTTGGTTTAGTTTTTGGTTCTATTTTCACTCGCGATGATTCTACTCTTACAATTTGCTATCATGTTTCTTTAACGATTTGTGCTGGCTGTGTTTTCAGCAATTTATGCCGCCACCCTATGGTACTCCACCACATCCATACGTTGCAATGTATCCCCATGGTGTATATGCTCATCCATCTATGCCTCCGGTATAATCTTGTTGCTTGAGTGCATTGTCTTACTCTATGCATCTCAATTTTGATTTTGCTAACTAGAAACGGATATTTTCCAAATTGATCAGGGATCTTACCCCTTCAGTCCTTTTGCAATGCCTTCTCCAAACGGCGTCGCTGAAGCTTCAGTGAGTGCCTATGCTGAATATAAACAACTTTGCCCATGTAATCAATGCGAGAAAATGACAAAAACGGTCCTTTATCTTTGGTAGTAGGTTCAATAGTCCCTTAAGTATCACTTGAGCAGTATTGGTCCTTTAAGTTTGCCAAATGTGGACACTTTGGGTCTCCATCAGATATTTACCAATCTTTGATTGTTAAATTTAGTTGGAACTGTGGAAATTTTCTTTTACCTGAAATACCAGAAGTTTCCATCGAAATTCCAAAGATCGCAACATAAAAAACTACATCGATTTTTATTTTTTTTTGTTCAAAAAAAAAAACTACACAGAACACAAAAAAAGAAATAAAAAATAACTAAAATTAAACCTCAAAAAGTAGCACCAGACTCTTGAAATAGACAAAAAATAACATAAACTACAAAATCTAACAATCAAAGTTTGGTAAATATCTGACGGAGACCAAACGTGTTTACCTTTGAAAAACTTCAAGGACCAAGACTGTTCAAGTGATACTTAAGGGACCATTTTTGTCATTTTCTCTAATCCATGCTTTAAGTTTTTCCAGCTCTTATACTGCTTCTTTCATCTTTTTTTTGTGCAGGTTAGCAACCCTGGTAATGTCGAAGTGGATGGTAAGTCAGCTGAGGGAAAGGAAAAATTGCCGATTAAGAGATCTAAGGGAAGCTTGGGTAGTTTGAATATGATTACCGGGAAGAATAACGGACCTGGTAAGACATCTGGAGCATCTGCAAATGGAGCCTATTCTAAAAGGTATGGCCTCAACTGAATGATTCACGTGATCATAAAGAAAGATGTGGCTGTGACTGGTTTATGGTTAGAGCCGAGTCAACGGGAAATCTTCTTTACCCCAAAAATGAAATAACAAACGGGAGTTCATCTTAATCTTCTCAATTGTTACTATCCTTGTCTTCAAAGTATCTCAGACTCTTCTTTTGCTGGGAAAAGATACTCGCTGTCCAGGAATATATACTTATTGTTATTGGTTAGGTTGAGTACAAAAATATTTCACAGTATCGGATAAATTTAATATGTTTGTAGCTAATAATTATATTTCTATTCATGTGAGAATGTTTTTCTGCTTAAATTGTTTTAAATTGTTCATGAGGCTAAATACCTTTGCCAATTTTGAGTTGCAGTGCCGAGAGTGGAAGTGAAGGGTCAAGTGAAGGAAGTGACGCTCATTCTCAAAATGTGGGTATTTTATATTTTAACTTGGTTTATTTCAATAATTATATAGTAGAAGGTAGTGTCTTATTTCCTGTTTATGGAAAGTATAATATGTATAAAATATAGTGTCTTATTTCCTGTTTATGGAAAGTATAATATTTATAAAATATACTTTCCATCTTAAAGCATTGACTTTAGACTTCTCAGTGCTTTATAAAATTTTCAACGAAGTCATAGTTATGTGCCTCTGTGTGTGTGTATGTATACATATATTTTTCTTTATTTTTTTTAAAAAAATTTATGGGAAAAAGCATACTCATTGTTATTTCAGTATGTCCACTGGTCAGTCGAGCCAGTATTTGTGTGAAAAACACCTTTTTCTATTTGGTACTACATCTTTGTCGTCTTGATTTTGTTAGGAGTCACCGATGAATTCAGGAGGCAGGCAAGATTCAGGTCTGGTGATATGAATTTCCTTTGAATAACTGGTAACTATTTTGGAAATGAATATAGTTGATGGATAAGTACTATGATGTCTTTGCTACAGCTGACGCATCTCAAAATGGAAACGCTGCACATGGTTCCCAGAATGGTGCTCCTCATTCGATGATTAATCAGACAATGGCAATCGTGTCAGCTGGGGGGCCCGGAGGTATTCCTGGCGGCCCCGCAACCAACTTGAATATTGGTATGGACTACTGGGGTGCTGCCACGTCACCGTCTATTCCTGCAATGCATGGAAAGGTACCTGTTTCAGTTGCTGGAGGGTTGGTTACTGCTGGATCACGAGATAGCGTCCAATCACAGATGTGGATTCAGGTATCCTTTTTGTGAGTCTCCATTTGTTGAGCAATTTTTATTCATTAATGTATTTAGCACTAGGGGTGGCAAAATTAGCCCATGAAAACATGACCCGCCCACCCCGCTCAACTTTGGGCGGATCAATGACCTACTAAGTGTGTTTATTTTGATATACATCACAAAATATCTACATCTGTGAATCCAGCTGCAAAATACTAGCTTTTACAATTCAACGTAGAGAATCTGATTCACCAAGTGCTAAATAGGGGTGTCAAATGGGCCGGTTGGGCTGAATTAGGGCGTGTCAAATGGGCTGATCTGATTCACCACGTGCTAATTTAGAGAATGTGTTTCTGGACTTCTGGTTACATGAGAGAACTTTGAACTAAATGTTCAATATAGGCATCAAAGCACACTTGTGGGATCATTTTACTCACAGTGTATAGACGTTGTTATCATTAATGGCTTAATGTTAATGCACATATATTGCCTGGGATGGGTCAACTTGAGTTAGGATACGGAGTTGGAAGAGAATGCCAGGGGCCAAGATCTCTATGAATTCTATTATTTTGCTTCGTTCATTATGTGTTGAACAAAGGCAAAAACCTTAGTATTAAAAAATTACCCGTGGCTACCCAAGATCCCAGCATCACAATACCATATTTTTTGTCTAAACTGTGGAGTAATGCGCTTCTAATAAGGTGTAGCCCTTGCCATTCACACAGCACTTACCAGTCTTCTATGTTTTTTTTAAAGGGACTGCACATAGTAGCACATCATCTGATTTTTCTGCAGTCCATTTCTGTCAAACTAATGCTCAACTTTTCTTCCTTTTCAATTGAGGATGTTTCTCTTTTAACATGAGAAAATGACAAAAATGGTCCCTTATGCTTGATGGTAGGTTCAAAATGTCCCATAAGTATGCATTGATCAATTTTGGAGTTTGCTAAAAGTCAACACTTCTAGTCTCCGACAAATATTTGACAATTTATGTTCGTTAGATTTGACGTAAACGCTGGGAATTTTTTTTTTAACCATAAACACCAAGAAAGTTCCATAAAATCCTAAAATATGCAATATAAAAATTTGCGCTAGGCACTAAAAAATGTAAAAATAGCATAAATTACCCTTTAAAAAGCTGCTCCAGACTCTAGAAATAAATCAAAAATAGCAGAAACTACAAAAAATGTATCTTTAAATGTGAGTTCCTGCTAGTTTCCGTTTTTTCCGTAGTTCCCATTAGATCTAACAGATAGAGTTCGGTAAATATTAGACAGAGACTAAAAGTGTTAACTTTTGGCTAACTTAAAGGACCGAAATTGTTCAGTGCATACTTAAGGGACTATTTTGAACCTACCCTCAAACATAGGGGACCATTTTCTCCTTTTAACTTAGTGTTTCTTCTCTTTCTGGATAGATTAATGCATTGTCTTTCTTTTGCAATCGAGTTCAGGATGAAAGGGAGATTAAGAGGCAGAAAAGAAAGCAGTCCAACAGGGAATCTGCCCGTCGATCTCGGTTAAGAAAGCAGGTATAAATTATCCTTCAGTAGTTTCCTTTGTCAATGTCGATCAGCCCTGATTCCACTGTTTCTTTGGGAGCAACCAGGCAGAGTGTGATGAACTTGCACAGCGTGCTGAAGTTTTAAAGGAAGAAAATGCCTCTCTTAGAGCCGAACTGAATCGTATCAGGAGTGAGTTCGAGCAACTTCATGCTCAGAATGCATCTCTTAAGGTATTTCTCTCTACCCTTCTTTAGTTCACCCAACAGACAAATAAAAAAATAATAATAATAATAATAATAAAGTTCAGTGTAAATAGTTAGGATGAAAGATCAAAGGGATTATAGCATTTTTGGTCTCCAAGTAATTGGTAAATTCTGCTTTTGGTCTTTGTGATATATGATCCGGAATATTTAACCTTCAATTAGTTAAAATGTGTGTTTTGGTCCCTTGTAGAAAATATATTATGACTATTTATAGTACTACATTACCGTCAAATATGGAGTAACAATACGAACTTAACGTAACACATGAGTAATTAAGTGATGCAACAATTAATAATTACGGTAAATTTGTGAATATTCACAAGCAAAGAGAGAGAGAGATCAAAACACACAAGTTCATTAATTTGAAGGTTTAATGTGCTTATTCTGATATCATAAGGACTAAAATCAGAATTTATCAATAACCGGCGGACCAAAAGTGCTATTAACCCAAGATCAAAGTATAAATATTCGTCAGGGCTGAGTAATAGTCATGACAAATCCATCAATAATAGCGTGAATCAGAAACTCAAGGATGAAAGATCAGAGGATAAATGTTCTTAGCTGCAGAACCAACGAACTGTAATGTAATGTTTACTCGGTGTGCATGTGCTTTAAAGTTCTAAAAAGTAAATTCTTTAATTTCTTTAAACTTTATGTGTGTCTATCACCCTCTAATTGTGTTGAAGTAGGTCCTTTTCCAACTTCTCTTCTTTTTATCTCGCTCTTATAAAATTGTATTACAAGCTTTATGAAAGGGATAATTTCAGTAGCCTCCTTCAGTTTGACTTCGTAACACTAACCTCCCTTGTAATTTACAATATTGTTGAAGATTCCTTGACTGACTAAATGACAGTATCTATCGCGCTTATCCGTTGTTAAGGCCTTAAGGGTTATGATCAAACGATTTTCCAGTTGAATTAGTCCTGTCTAAAGTGTTGTCGCTGTCCCTTTACCTATACATCTTTTTCCATAAACAACTCCAGTCATACCACAGAAATTAAAATATAAAAAATGACTCAACTTTATTTGTGCGTAAAACTTCTGTCATGGATTTGGCTCTGACGGGTATGGGTTTTGATACTTCTTTCGATCAATTGTCTACTCATCACCCATTTCTGATCCTTCTGTGTTAAGAATACCAAGAAAAAAAAAGGATTTTTACAAAATTAATTAAACGAAGGGGTATATTAAAAAGGGAAAATAAGTCAAAGACAATATTTGTACATTAATTATAAATAGGTTAAATAAATTGTTACGAAAAAATTAAAACAAGGGAGGCAACCGTCATATTGTAAACCAAATGGAGCTTAGTGTTACGAAACCAAACCTAGAAGGAGGTCTCTGAAGTTCTTTAAAAGGTTCTGTAAACTTCATGTGTCTATCACCCTTTAATTGTTGAAGTTCCTATTTAACCCAACTTCTCTTCTTTCTGTCTTGCTTTCATAAAATCGTATTACGAGTCTCATAAAAAAGAATGAGAATTTGTAAAATATTGGACGGAGATGAGCTTAAATGGAGCGACTTGGTCAGTGAAGATTCATTTAGCCGACACCAACTTGTTCGGGATTGAGCCATAGTTATTATAGGGTTCTTTTTTAATGCTATGAGTCGTCGGATTTGATTTTGCAGGAGAGACTCGGGGAAGTTTCAGGTGAAGATGATCCAAGAACTACTCATCCTTCACAAACTGAGCCCCATCAGGGTGGTCAATGATGTTCTAGCTGCATTAATGTGGATTGAGGATTAGGAATTTAACCTAACAAACTTTGTAGTAGAAAAAGGGTTTAATTTGCATATTGACTAGTCTATAATTCGCGAAAAGCTCACCTTTTTTAGTATCAGGATCTGTATTATGCCCGACGTTGTCCATCGTTTCTCTGTTGGACCAATCTTTTATGGTCGAGAAACCTGGATGATATGTAGAGAATGTGATTGTTACAGTAGTTCTTTTCCAGCTAGGAGGTGTTCCTATTTTTCTCAAATTTGTATTTACTAATATTGTTGATGAGTTTGCTACACTGAAGACAATATTATTTCCTATCCAATTGATGATCCATGGGTTTTTTGCTTTGGTCACAAGAAGTGCTTCTTTGCTCGCTTGCAGCGCCTCTGACTCGATTTTATGCTGTAAGATTGAGTAACGTGACGAGAGCTGAAGCCAAGTTTCTTTGCTATGCTCCATAGATGTTTGACGTTTATTGTGGATTTTGGTTGTATTTGAATTCATCCTCTCATTAGGTAAAACAATATTAACAAGTATTGATACAATTTATTTAGTATGATGATGATACAAAATGGATTTAAATGAAAAAGTGGAGATTCATACGGTCGATCCCAACTTGTTATGGGACTGAGTTTGTTGTTGTTATTGTTAATGTGCTGATACAAATATTTGTATTTCAACCCTTTTAGTATTTCCTTCTAAAGCAACATTTTCCCTTCTACTTTTTTTAAAAAAAAAAAAAAAAAATTGTGAAACTCTATCTCCAACAACTTGCAAGTTTATAAAAAAAATTTGAATTAACAGTTCCTACATGAATTGATCCGATAATTTCTTATGTTTACATCACTTATTCTCTTTCTTGCATTTACTGGACAACAGTTTCAAATGAGAAGCATTCATGGGCAGCCATGGTGTGATCTCCATCAAATACTCGATGGTACTAGATTTAAGGAATTAGTGCACCCTTCAAAACAACACTACAACATTCCTTTGAAAAAATTAATCCATTCCAAGCATAGATGAGAGGTATTTAGTTCCATCACAGAAAATTATTTGATTTTTTTCTTTCAAAGAAAATCTGCGATACACCAGAACAATCGATTATCAGATTTAATAATTCCAAACAACAAATTCATCTCTTTAGCTATGTGCATTTGATATGGTTATTTACTTTGATTATAAAAGGAATCCTCCATCTGTCTCAAAATAAGTGTCACTTTATCAAAAAATAATTGTCTCAAAATAATTGTCACTTTAGAAATTCAACAAAAAAAAAAAAAAAAAAAAAGGTAATTGTTTCCAACTATATCCTTAATTCAAAAAACTACTTCTTAATAGTGCTCAATTCTCAAGAAGCATTTAATGTAATAGAGATAACTTAGCAAACTATACTTTATATTTATTATTTTCTTAATGGGCGTGAAATGAGCTAAAACGAAACTTATTTTAAGACGAAGGAAGTAATTGTTTGGGTCGTCTATCTACATACAATCTGGGAGCCGTGAAAGACAAGATTAAACCTATAAGATACTCCCTCCGGATCAAAAACAGAGTCCACTTAGCCTTTTTTTCTTGGATCAAAAAAAGAGTCCACTTAGCAAATCAAAAAAGAATTACACTTGTTTTTCCATATTTGCCCCTATTAAGTGTTATATGATCAAATTCCAATGCCTATTTAATTAGGGGTAGTTTAGTTAAATTACTTATTTTTGTCTAGGACTTATTATTTTCTTAAGGGGTGTGCAAATGACTAAGTGAACTCTTTTTTTGATCCGGAGGGAGTATTTGTTTGTCTTTTAAGTATTTTACACACCACTTGAGAAAGACAGTCTTAATCATAAAGATATTTGTCTAACCGACCCTTTAATGATCTCCGCTTAGACATACTTTAGGCCCTCACACTTTTGAGGCCCAACATTTTTTTATGGATAAATTTTTTATTTGATTTTCTCGTAGATAATATAAAAAATTGTAAAAAAAATTACAAAATTTATATAATAAAAGAAAGAAAGAAAGAAAAACTATCTACTTCTTAAGAGAAATATTTTATAACTTTGAATTAATCTACTCAAATTTTCATAGTATCAAAATAAAGTTTTTACAATATCCAAGGTAATGTATTTAAAACACACGGCTAACATCTTATTGATCCTCACTATTATAAATATTAATGTTACTATGTGAAGTAAAAGACAAACAAGTATGCAAAAATAAAAAGACAACACTATATTTTTTGACCCCAACTCTCATACCCGGTTAATATAAGCTATTAAAAAGATAAAGAGATAATTAGCAGAAACACCAAAAACATAAAAGAAAGAAAACGTTTCAGTTCATCCACAACGAAAATGTAAAGATTTGAGTATCAGTATTCAATTTCTAGCTAAGATTCAAACATACTAAATTGGCAGGTTATATATAATTACACTAATACTGAATGTACTCCCTCTGTTCACATTTACTTGTCCACTATTCCCTTTATAGATTTTCATTTTTACTTGTCAATTTTCATATATCAAGGTAAGACAAAAAAAATTTCCATGTTTTACCCTTAACAGTTATTACTCATTTCAAATCATTTCCCAACTCCAATACAATTATACACAATTTAATAGAGGTATTGTGGTAAAATACCTATCTTAATCATTGTTTCTTAAACAGCGTGAAAAGTCAAAACTTGACACATAAAAATGAACGGAGGGAGTAATATACTAATACTAATACTGATAGACTAAATGATTCACTAATCCTAGGTGTGCCTCTTGTATAGTTGGCAATAAGGTGTGTTTGTGAAGATAAATGCCATCAACTGACGAGAAGAAATCTGAATACAGAAAAATGGTGCAAGTATATACAAAAACACACATCTTAGAGTGGTTAGAAAAGGTGGAAATCAACCAAAGAGATGAATTTTTTCAGAGCACGGTTGAAGAGGCAAAAATATTCAAAGGAAATATATTTGGTGGAATGATTAAGATTCTGAGGGAAAAATATGCAAATATAACAGATTTAAGAAGACAAATAGCACTAAGAGATGATGTGCGTTTCTAGTAAGTATCCTTAATTATATCAGTATTAGTATTAGTTTAATTAGTATATTATATTCATTTCCACAACGAAAATGTAAAGATTACATAGGTCTTGAAAGGAAAGGAAAAAAAAAGAGAGAGAGAGAGAGAATTAGAAGCTACTAGCTGGAGAAGAACAACAAAACTTGAATCGGAAGAAACACAAATGAAGAGACATTTGGAAAAATGTATATATTAACCAAACACAACATACATAAAATGGAGAGAAAAAAGAATGAGTTTTCCTAGAAAAAACACACAACAAGAAATATACATTCAATCTTTTGAAGCAACAAATAAACTTTTTATCGATTCACCTCTATAATTTGAAAGAAAATTATCCCAGACAGTGATTAACTTCTTCATTCAAATCATCATCTCCATTTTCTTGGTTGGCATCAACACCATTGACATTAACTTTTCCATTGATTTCTTGGAGATTCAGATCAATGGCATCAACACCATTACCATTATTTTCTCCATTAATAACATCTTTCAAATTTATATTTATATAAAGGGTCAAAAATGCCCTTTTACTTTGAAAAAAGGGCTAAAAATATCCTCCGAATTAATTTTGGGTCAAAAATACCCCTCTTGTCATTAAAGTTTTCAAATATACTCCTTTCTTAACGGAAATCCGCAACATAACCCGATTTCATTTTTAAACCCGCTCTATATAAAAACGACCCAACTACATAAAAAACTCATATGCGACCAACTTGTTCCCGAGTCCTACATCTGGAGCCACTAGGCACAGGAGCGGGCAACCCATGTGTGTTTTTTATTTAGTTGGGTCGGTTTTAAATGGATCGCGTTTAAAAATGTAATATATATGTATATATATATATATATATATATATATATATTTGAAAACTTTAATGACGGGACGGGTATTTTTGACCCGAAATTAGTTTTGAGAATATTTTTAGTCCTTTTCCCTAAGTAGAGGGGCATTTTTGACCCTTTTCCTTTAGATTTGCCCAAAAACCGTAATTATTATTTATGTCTTGCAGAAAAGCATTATTATTAGGGTTTGGAGGGTTTTGATCAAACAAATCATCCATACAACATCTAGTGGCGAAACTAGGATTTTCACTAGTGGGGCTCAAAATTTGTGGAAGTGAACACACGAAGAAAACGAAGGGTTCAATATCTACTAAATATACATAAAAAAATAATTTTAATCATGTATAAACAGTGTAATCATCTACTAGTTTGGTTTGGAGTTCGATGTCCACCTTCAAAAAATCGAAACCGAAATAGCCGAACCGAAGTTTGATAAAACCGAACCGAAGAACCGAACGCCCACCCCTATACTCTGCAACTTCAACTTCTCTCAAATTATCATGGCAGAAAATATAAACATACAAATTGGATTGCCTTTACATGAATACATTCGTAATGGTGATGATGTTGTCGGGGCAGAGTCAGGCATAGGCAAATATGTTGGTGGTTTTACTTTCCTAATTTAAGAAATTCAATCAACTCGGGATCTAACGCGATTCATTACTCGTTGTAAAGATGAAAAAATATATTCGTGAAATAAGCACATCAAGGCCTCCTTTAATTTAGTTTTTCAGAAATAACCCTTCAACTTTCTTTTTACGTTCTAATTCATGTGCAAACATTTGATTAAATGCGGAATTTAACAAAAAAAAAAAAAGATTTTATTACGTATTAAATGTGTAATCTAAAATATGTCATATACTTTTGTGTGAGTATAAACTATTTTACAA
Source organism: Lycium ferocissimum (assembly GCF_029784015.1). Taxonomy (NCBI): domain Eukaryota; kingdom Viridiplantae; phylum Streptophyta; class Magnoliopsida; order Solanales; family Solanaceae; genus Lycium; species Lycium ferocissimum. The sequence continues at coordinate 67,984,513 of NC_081342.1, forward strand.
AGATTTAAGAGTGAATGATAAGTTTAAAATTTAATTATTTTTAATAAAAAAAGGAAAACATTTTTTAAACATGATAATAAAGAAAGTACGGAAAATGGTCAAAAATACCCCTGAACTATTCAAAATAGATCATATATTCCCTCCATGGATGGCCACGTGGAAGTTTTTTTACACGTGAGCATGCGCCGTCAGCTTTTCAACTGGTCCGTTAACGCGAAGGGTATTTGTGGTCCTTTGGATAGATGAAGTGGGTATTTTTGCTAACAAATGCAAACGGAGGGTATATATGATCTATTTCGAATAGTTTAAGGGTATTTTTGACCCTTTTCCGAAGAAACAACAATGTAACAAATGATAATTAAAAGAATCAATTTCACTATTATATTTTGAGGCTCTGATTACAAAGAATGTACTATAATATGTGTTATTCTTCCCTACGAACGTCGAGTCAAAACCATAATACCTCCCCATAACAATCGATCCCCTCATCCACTTTCCTCACATATCAAGAATACAAATCAAGAAAAGAGAACTAAAAAGAATAATTTTGAATTGATTGTGGAATAGGCTATAGTTTTGTTACTATGCCAGTAGAAAAGTTTTAAGGGGAACTGAAATGAACCTCCAATTTCAGTGCTACCTTGAGGGGGTTAATTGAAACTCAAAGTAGAGAAATGGTGATGGCGATAAGCGTGGACAAAACAAAAGCGATCCCTTTGCTTGTAAATATTTGACTAAGCACCTTCAATTAATTGAAATGTGCACTTTTGATCCATTTACGTGTGAATACCCACAGATTTACCATAATTATGAACTATTCCGCAATCAATCACAATGTGTCATATTAAATTTGTATATTCCATATTTGATGGTAATTAGTTCTGGAAAAATAAGGTTCCAAGTATAACATAGTATTTCCTATATAAAGGGGCCAAAAACGCACATTTCAATTAGTTGAACGTTAATTGTGTTGTCATATATCACAGGTACCAAATCAGGATTTTCGAATAATTCAGGATCAAAAATGTTATTATCCCTTCAAGAGAAACAAAAAGTATACAAAGGATAGTTAAAAGAATCAATGTCACTAGTGTATTTTGAGGCTCTGATTACAAAGAATGTCTTATATGTGTTATTCTTCCCTATGAACATTGAGATCAAAACAATAAAAACTCCACATGACAATCAATTCCCTTGTCCACTTTCCTCACATATCAAGAATACAAATCAAGAAAAGAGCACTAAAAAGAATAATTTGAACTGATTGTGGAATAAGCTGTAGTTTTCTTACTATGCCAGTAGAAAAGTTTCAAGGGAACTGAAATGAACCTCCAATTTCAGTGGCACCTTGAGGAGGGTTAATTGCAACCCAAAGAAGAGAAATGGTGATGGCGATAAGCCCGGACCAAACGAACACGATGGTTGGTGTCCTTCCTCGTCGTCCCATCAGTCCTTTCGCGAACGGATATAGATGAGCCAACACCCAAAAACTGAAGAAAACGCCTCCTAACAAACGACTCCATTGTGGTATCGTGCTATATATGGTCCGACTAAAACCAACTGCTATTGCGACCAGGTTAACCATCATGATTGTAATAGGTGGAATCATCAAGGATGTCCATTTAATGACATAGAGATCTGCGTACTCATCGTCGTTTTCATCACCTGAAGATTTCGAAGTCAGAGTGAAAGAAATCTCAATGCCAGCAACAACTTTTAACAGCCCTTGAAGCACAGCAGCAAGATGTGCACTCGTGCCTCCGATTAACCAAAATTGCTCGTTTCTCCACCATTCTTCTAAAGTGATCCCGGACCACTTGATCTCAAGGATAGCTAGCATGCAGAGAGTTAATGAGATGACAAGGAGATACACGAGAAAGGTGATATTAAGGCTTTGCACGATGAATTGACCAGAGAAAAGTGAGAGTGCCGGGAGGAAGCAATAGACGATAAGGAATATCGAAGTGAACGGGTAGATCCCAACGTTGAGGTAAGCAATCCGTTGTAAAATCTTCATCTTCGGACTAGCCATAAAAGCATTGTTCCGCGAGAAAAAGATCTCAACGGAACCAGTAGCCCATCGTAGGACTTGGTGAAGCCTGTCAGTTAGATTGATAGGTGCAGTGCCACGGAATGCATCTCTTTTTGTCACACAGTATATAGATCTCCAACCCCTATTATGCATCCTGTAACCCGTTACCACATCTTCAGTAACGGACCCGTAAATCCATCCAACTCGATTGCCCCATTCGGTTTTGTCTTCGTACCAACACGATATGACACTGACCGCTTCAGCAACAGTGGAAGCATCAAGAAGCTCTCTTGGAATAGTTAGTGCACCGGGAGGTCGTCCGTGTTTTACAGAAGGGTGATCAGCGAGAGGTCTACCTTGGAATTCAGCCACCGGGATTGAATCAATGAGGACGCTAGAGTTACCGAATCTTTTAGGAAAAGCAGCAAGATCCATTTCATCATCATCAATGTCTCCCATTCTAAGTGCCCTCTTTTCGTCAGCAACACTGGCCTTACTCTTGCGCTGCCCAAAGCAACAGCTGCAGCAACCAGGGTGGCGGTCCTTTGCTCGTGGTGGGTCAAACCCGTAAAGAGCAGTCCTACGGAAGAGGCAACCAGTGCCCACATAAACCGGACCTTGAAGTCCATCCAGGGCACGCATATTCACATCAAAGAAAACGGTATTGTGATTTGCATACCGATCAGAGGGATCAATCCCCTCAAACCGCTGAGGAAACTGGACATAACAAATACGATCCCCACCCCGGTCCATCATAAAACACATGCCCTCCCTTATTGCCTCTGAGTTGTAGATGTAGTGATCACAATCAAGGTTCAGAATAAACGGGCCATTAGACATGATAGCTGACGCTCGGACCAATGCATTCATGGCTCCGGCCTTCTTGTTGTGATCATACCCGGGACGCTTCTCACGAGAAACATATACCAGCATGGGGAGCCGAATATCAACTTCCGTAAAATCAATCATACTGCCATCAGCAGCTGTACCGTGCATCGATTCGTCACTTGGAGGTTTTAACATCACCTACAGTTCATAAGTAAACCAAAATGTCAAAGCAGTGTAATTATTGTGAGTACAAGACATACAAGCAGCAGAATTGATGACCCGACAAAAAACCTTAATCCGTGCGGTTAAAAAAGGGGTTTTTTCATTTTTTGCTCGTCATCCAAAATTAATTACAGGTTCTAGCCAAAATATACAAAACCTATACACTGATTGTGTATATTATATGTAATTTTATGTTTATTTATACTTGATATACGAAACATATACATTTACCGGCTATTATGTTTTAAGGCGGTCCAAAAATGTAATCTCTCTTAAAATAATGGGATGCCAAGCATGATCAATACCTGTATGATTCCTGCATGATCACCCCGAGAGTGCTCGGAAGCAGTTACCATCCAAGTTCCGGGCCAGTGAGTTCCATCCGCCATCCAAGTGGCCTTAGTTATCTTGATAGGTTCCAAAGGTTCGTCCCCAGCTCTCTCTCTTTGAAGCTTCAAAGCTTTGATTTCCTCTCGAGCATTGTAAGCATCAGAACGCCGACGAATAGAATCAGGAAGGCCGTTGATTCGAACCTTAAATTCATCATATTCACGCTTCACACGTCTACGGTCCTTGACGAAATCTTGACGTACTTTGTTCTTGTAAGGGTCTTTCTTCAAGCTGAAGTAACTCTCCGGGTTCCTCGGTTCGATATCATGTTTACGACAAAACGGGACCCAAATGTTGGCAAAACTTGCAGCTTCCGCCATCGCTTCAAAGGTCAAAAGAGCGCCTCCATCGTCGGATACATAGCAAGAAAGTTTTTCCACAGGGTAATCAGCAGCAAGAATAGATAGTATCGTGTTTGATGTAACGAGTGGTGGCTCTTTCTCGGGATCTGCTGTAGAAACAAATACATCCATTCCTGGAAGATCAGATTTTCCAGTGGGATTGGTAGGGGTAGGAGTTTCAAACTTTTCTTTTAGTACATTAAGATCAGTAGCACGATTGATTGGGCATAACTTTGGAAGCTGGTCAAGCAGCCATGATATTGCAAACCAAATCTCACAGATTATGGACATATACCATAGCCATATAGCATCAGTGTTGGGATGGCTGACCCTCCATTGAAGAAATAATCCAAGTATAACGACACGAATTAAAATCAAAAGCCTGTAAAATATGGAGATATGTCAAGACAGCTTCTCAAACATCTTGAAAATAACCAAAAAAAAAAAAACATATGCTAACATCTAAATCTGTAAATTTCAAGATATAAGCACATGAACAGATTGGACATCGAAGTCGTTCAATACTAAGAGCTCGTTTGGACATGAATTTTTTTCAAAAAAATAAATTAATTAAAACAGCGTTTGATTATACATTGAAGTGATCTGTTGGAAAAAATAATCGAACATGAGTTTCAAGTTTGAAAAGGTAATCTTGACCAGTTTTTCCACTCACTTTTTTAAGTTAAATGCATGTCCAAACAGAACTTTAACTTCCAAATATCCTTTTTTCAACTTTTTTTTAAATATCAAATTTTTTATGTCCAAACGCTTACTAATATTAATAAAACAATTGCAGACTTAGTAAAGAGATCATTATGCATTGGACAATCAACCTAAAGCTTAGCGAGTATGAAAATATATTCGAAAAAGGCAAAATAGTCCGATCTTGTCTTTCAAACACGCTAAGCCTTAAGAAACTAAATATACAGCATACTAAAAATGGCATTGATAGATCACATCAAGAAACACATTAACCAGAAGTTGACAAGTTAAACAATATGTCCCCTACAAGTTATTCAAGATTGATCAAAGTATAATACAGTAAGGAAATATTACGTGACTGTTTTTGAATTGTTTTTCCTCAGAAAGAAAATATTGGTACACAAAACTGATTTAGCTTCACTCATGGAGTGAAGAGGCAATAGTAAAAAATTAGGGGCAGAGCCAAACAAGTTGAAAGAACAAGGCACTATGCAATTATATTTTAAAGTTATTCGTCTAGTACAGTCAAACCTCTCTATAGGTAAAAGAATCTGTTCCGCTAAAAAATGGCTTTTATAGTTAAATATTGTTATAAGGTGACTGTTACAGAGAGGTCCTAAATTAAATGTACCAGAAAAGACAAAAAAGTAGTTGTTGAAACTACTTAGGAACAAGAAATTATTACCGGTATGGGCTGAGAACTGCAGCAGGTATCTTCAGCTTACGCGTAAGTGGCCTCCATGGCTTGTTGAGAAGTTCAGAATGCTCACCAATATCATCATCATCTTTACCATTCCCAAATCCCTCATCCTGTGGCCATATAGCATTCCCATATCCATATGTTCCTTTCGTCTCGAACAACCATCTATTATGATCGAAATCCCCTGTTTGACTCCTCATCAACCCTGAATCGCTCCTTATTATGGCAGACTTATTAGCTGATCTCATCATAGATAACATCCTTTCGTTTTTAGACATCCCAACGTTCGAAGGCAATGACAAAGGTTGTCTAGAGGGATCCACGGAATTCTCAGCCAAATCCGTGTTCTTGTAAAGCTCTTTACAACCGGGACAAATCCCATCTCCTATTTTGACAGCGTCAATATAACAATCGCGACAAATTTTGAAATCACATTCGCAAGGAAGGACATCTTCACCCCTCCCATCACTCATGACCTGTCCATCACAACCTTGTATAGCACAAGAAGACCCTTTAGTACCAGCCATTTGAGGATGGTTGGCTTCCGAGTCAATCACCTTATCCATCAAATGTGCACGAGTGGCACTGTTATAACCACCACTAAACAAGGAATTTGACACATACTGTTCTTCAACCCTCCGTGAAATGGATGGATCGGAGGGTTGATTATCAGGTGTCGGAGGCATATGCACAGTGTAGTTTGCAAACTCAAGGCCGCTAATTTCACTATCCAGTGAGTCCCTAGATAAGTTTACATATCGACCCGAGTTAGTCCTCCTTGCAAAGGTCACGCCCAGAGGCTTACCTTGTTGTGGGTCTAAAGGAGGTCTGAAGGATCTTTCAGCCATTTTTTGCTAAAAGTCAAGCAAACAAGATTTCACCAGAACCTGATACTGCACAAGGAAAATGAAGTAAGCAGAAAATTTTAGCTAGCTGTAAGGTTTCACAATCACTACTAAAAGAACATGAATTAGCGACTGACATACTGTAGCTAAACCTATTTAGCGAAGGATTATCAGAAAATTCGGTTAGCTATGAGCGATTTAGCTATGGATTAACGATGAAGTTCAAAGCTAATTCCAGTTTTTCTTTAGTGAATTAACACATCATCTGAAACAGCTAAAAGAAGAGTTGGGAAGGGCCAAAATATTTAAACATCTTTTGCATGTCAATAGAATATGAAAAAGTAAAATTATGATACAACTCTCTTCCTCTTCCTCTATTTCCCAAGCCATTCTATCTTTTCAATTTATTAAATATTGGATCTTTTATCCAAAACTACGTTGCTCAGACTCTCCAAAAATGCAGCAGCAATCATCTCAGATACTCCAAAAATGCACTACTTTTTGGAGGCTTCGACACGCAACCCCTCTCTGTATTTTTGAAGAGTCTGACCAACACAGAATTCCAAAACACTAGAAAAAGTATAAAATACAACAACAATCACACATAAAAAAGTACCTATACTCCTGATGAGGTAAACAGCAAGAGCAAAGGATCAAAATTTTCCTAACACCATATCCAAGAAAGCCCAGAGTTTTTTTCAGAAACCAACGGAAGAATGCAAGTTCAAATAGACATTCATCTGATTCTTCCAATACAAATCAACAATTGATAGACATATGAACTATATTGTTGATATGTATAAGTGGAGAGATATGTGACCTCCACTCCTTGTCCAAAACTATATAAACAATACCAACAAAATCTTATAATATATACTTATAATACTAAAACTATCTGCCTACCAAAGGCGTGTATAGAAACATTCAAAGCAAATGCTAATAAAAAATTCAAGATTCACAACAACATGCAGCAGCACAAAGATACATGTTTTCAAACATAACATATTACAACATGGGGTCCCATCAAAATGTTACAACTAGACGTAGTCTTTGATTATCCAATAAAATTAACTATTCTTAATTAAATAATTAATAATCTAGACTAAACCATATATCCTCATCACCATTTTCCTCTCTCAATGTTTCTCCTTAAGTCTCAAATATTGAAAAGATTGAGTCTTTTTTGAAAATAATAATAATACTTTAATTAGTAGTTACCAACCTTAGCATTAAAAAAACAAGAACCCCATCACTATTTTCCTTTCTCTTGAGTTTCAAGGATTGTAAAGAATGAGTCTTTTTGAAAAGAAAAAAACAACTTTCAGTTACCAACCTCAATATTGAAGGAAAAAAAAAACAAGGAACTCCAAATGAGAAAGATTCAAACTTTACAAAGAAAAATATATAAAGACTCAATTTTTAACACCTTTTAATGTAGCAAATATCAGCCAGCAATATGACACACAAAAAAAAAAAAAAGACACAATATAAAGTATTCAAAGGTTCAAGAACTTTGTGCATATATATGTTTAAGTTAGAAAGGAAAGTTAAAAGGCTGAATAAATGAGTCTCCTTTTTTAAGGACATGTAAAAAATAAATTCCTTTTTTGGTGATCTGATGGAATATTTTTACCTTATGTGTATGTAGTTATTATTAAGAGTTTATTAGGCAATTTATTATGAAGAGAATGTGTATTTAATGGTGTCTATTAAAGATGTTCATATGAAACTTTTACTGCTGCTTTATCTTCTTTCTGAATGTGAAGAAAAAGAACATTAAAAAAAAAAAAAAAAGTTTTGGGGTGTTAAAAGTAATTAACGGGAATTTAGGGGGTCTGTCTGAACACGCTTTACGCGGTGAAAAGAGGTTGAATGTTCTGTTATGGGATATTTTTCGCAATCTTTACAACTGGAACCAGTTAATTAGGAAAAGATTAGTGTAAATGAAATAACAAATACTGGTGTTTAAATTATTTATTAAAATAAAAAACTAGTTACCATTTTCTTTCGACTAATAGCTTGTTTGGCCAAGCTTTTACAATCAGTTTATTTTGAAAAGTGTTTTTTTTCAAAAGTACTTTTGTCGAAAAGCAGTTTGTGTTTGGTCAATTAATTTAAAAAACACTTTGAAGCAACAATTAGTGTTTGGCCAAATTAAACTCAATTATTAACATTTGTGTCTTAAACAATTATGCACTACGAGTAGGGATGGATGCAATACATGGGCTGCATGTTTTCGGAATCCGATGTTTTCGACACTGAACATAGATATGTACGTGACAATCTATCAAAAGAATTTAATAAATACTAAATTTGAATCCGTAATTTTAAAAATAAATTCAGTACTAAGAATTCAATAAGTTTAAATTTTGAAATCATTTTGTACGAGAAAGTAGTTATGACAAGAGCCCAAACTCATGCAGAATTCATGAATGCAACATTTGAAGTAAATTTAGGGTCAATATGTACACATAATCCATAAATGTTACCAATAACAATGAATTCAATTGTACTTCAACCAAATATATAATCAGTTCACACGTAAAACCAACCGTTCCCTTTACTTGTTCCATTAATCTGGTCATGCAAACTAGATGTATGGCAAGTCACACACATGACACACCCCACCCCTACCCCTACCCCACCCCCACCCCCCACACCCCAGAGAATATGAGCATGAATATCGGCAAAAGAAAGCTTAAAAACAGAATTTAAATTTTATGCATTGAAAGTATAAAAAGCACTTGAACAATCAAGTCGTAGGTAAGGAATATTATAACACCCAAACAACTCTTACCACTAAAACGACTGATGCTTGAATTGCTTCAGGCCCTATAGCCATACTTTTTCGTTAACTGAATCTTTTACCTCTACTATTAACAAGTGACGGCATTACGCAAATCTTTATGATAAACGTAATGAATAACCTAGTAAGAAAATATGTTATAGTAAAGTAAACTATATTGATCGTATAAAAAATCTTCACACTGAAGGCATAAATGTATGATATGCAGCTCTATTTGATTGTAAGACCACTAAAACGACAAATTCAATTCATCTGTCAAAATTGAATAGAAAAAAGTGATTTAACAGTGCATCAGCTCTCGTAGCTCAGTTGGTTAGAGCACCCGTTTAGTAAGCGGGAGGTCTTGAGTTCGACTCTCAACGAGAGCACAGAATATATCAAATTGAGATGTCATACTCTTTTTTCTTCTTTTTTTTTCTCCAAGTGTCAAATGTGATATTGTCAGTGTTAAGATTTGGTGTTGGATATCCCATATAATTTGAACTCTTTTATGAACTATCAGATTTCTGCAAAGTGTTTTTGTGAGCATTCTCAACATTGCCAAAGAACCATGATTGCAATTTACAGGTACATAAGTTTGAACTGTAGTTGTGGTAATGAAATAAATAGTTAAGTAATGGAGTAGTTGAATTCGCCTGAAATTATGCTTCGTAGTCCCAAATTTATGATGTTTTCATCTAAAGTTAGGCCTGATAATCCAAAATTTCTATGTATTTTTGTCTGAAATTTGGGGTGGTTATTCAAAAAATTTAATAGTTTTGTTTGAAATTCGACATGACAATCTCAAACTTTAGAACCGACTATAGCTTGTATGCGACACATCTATAACTAAAAGCTTGAGTTATAATTGGAGCGGTTCTAATTCCCGCCTATGTCAGCTCGACCTGCTTGTTGCATCTGCATAGGAATTTAGGATCATCATAACATCTTTAAAGTTCTCCCGAAAAGCTTAATTTGGAAGCAGAGTCTCACTGGCACATTAATCCGATCTATTTTCACTCAAATATAATTTAACTCTCTCATTTAACACTTGTACTTATATTATATTAATTGTTGAAAGATGTTCCCAACTTTCAAAACATTCTCGGCTTTTAGTCATGTTATGACTTATGAGGTACTATACTAATGGACAAAGCCACAAAATTGAAGTCACATAAGATGGACCCATGGACCTATTTTATTTTGCTCTCATTTTTCTTACAATCTTTCGTCGATTATATTCCTTTCGAGTCCAGAGTCTATCGAAAGTAATCTCTCTATCTCCAAAAAAGTAAAGACAAGGTCTGTGTACATCCTACCTCTTTCAGACTTCACTAGTAAAATTACACTGAATATGTTGTTATTATTGGTGTTATTGGTCATGAATTCCAAATCCAAATTTGTTGAGCTGTAGAATCTACTAGGAGTACATAGTAGATTCCCTTTTTCATTCGTGCGCGCATGTATTTGAAAAGTCTGTTTTTAGTGGGCCAACACCATGTGGGCCTCCCCCCGGCCCATTTATTCGCGATTTTCACCCCCCCCCCCCCCCCCCCGCGCCCCCGATACTTTTGCTTTTGCCTGTTTTTGACCCCCTACTTTTTCTAAAGACTATTTTTTCCCCAATGAAGTGACGAAAAAATAAATAAATTAAAAGTTCAGAAAAGGTAGTGTTTAAGTTAAAGTCCAAAAAAATCGAAATAATTGAAGTTTCGTTATCTATTTAGTTATCAAGTAAAATTAATTTTGTAATGACACTTTAATCATGGAGTCCGTTATTATTTTACAAGTAAACCAACTCAAAGAGGTATAGTGATAACAATTATTATTATGATGATGAAAGGAGAATTTTATTTTTACGAAGCTTGACGTAATTTTACTTTTTTCAAGTTTGTTTTTTATTACATTCAGGAAAGAAGAATGGAATGCTCTACGATATGTATGTGTTTGAACCCTCCCTGGAAAGGTAAGAAGCTCACCAAGTGAGCCACCCCTCAACTTGAAGATAAACCATGACAACATGATATATAATAATTTACTTATACTTTCTCCGTCCCATAATAAGTGTCATCTTAGCTAATCTTTTTTGTCTCATAATAAGTGTCACCTTAGGAAATCAAAACATAAATTAACTAGTTTTTGTCAACTCTACCCTTAGACAATAAAGTAACATCTAAATGATGATTGGAAAAGTCACATAGTAACTTGGTAATGTTGGATTCTAATGTCAAAAGGTTTACTTCTTGTGCATGCTCTAATCAAAAGGTAAAAGTAATTTATTTTTGTTATATAGGGGTAATTTGATAAACTTCACATTGCATTATAGGTTTCTTAATACGCGTGTTTTTGGTTAAGATGACACTTATTATATGACAGAGGGAGTACTGTATAAGTTAAAAACATAATAATATTAAGAAAAGACAAAATTCATTTGGCCGAATTGGACATCCAATGAGAGAGCTTAGGACAACAAGAAATTCGAGCAATCAATGCCCTAACATGATGCAAACTTCTCGGTTTGATTAAAAAAAAAAAAAAAAAAAAAACTAAACAAAGGTCAATGGATGGAAGCAGCAATATAGGTTGAAATCATGATCTCCACAACCACAACATGTGCAGTGCATCTTCATTATTGTTAATTATTATTCCAAGAATCATTACGTACCAACAAAATTTGTATGTTTGTTATTAGATTCTTCTTTGTTGATGACCATATCATTCATTTAGCATGGACTATACATGAAATATTTATCAATTGTTAGAAGAAAAAAACATTTGCAAAATATGGGGAAATAATAAGCTGACTTTTTATAGTCTAATCATTGTTCCTAAAGAAATTGAGTCTCATGTTCATGTTGTTGCGGGATGGTGACAGGATTCGTTCAAAATTTTATAAAGCTAATGAAATTCGAATTTCAGCAATTAATTCAAATTTTTCACAAGAACAAACTTTGTGATTTGTAGAAAGAATAAGAGAGAAGAATAAGAGAATATTCTTACTTCGTTTGGAGGAAACATGAATTTAGAATACCTCATCAATCATCATGTATGTTGCAACTGACAAATAAAACCTTTTTTTAGAATCTGTTTTAGCTAAAGGTATCTTTACCCAAAAAAAAAAAATCGCATTAAAAAGTAATTACTTCCAAATTAAGTTTGAAATAGTGGTTAAACTTTGATTGACTGCTCAAAAGTTTGGTAAGAACAATCTTGTTATCAAAAGCTGAATTCCTGTTCTAGTCATCTTGTCATCTGTTCACATATCAAACAACTGCCAAATCCTTTGGGCCCTTTATGTTTTGGGTAAACTCTACAAACCCACAAGAATATGATGAAAAACTAACCCTGTCCAATTTAGCATTCAGGTCCATTTAGTGACTTGATCTTTTGCTTCCCCCATGGGTATGGGTACTTGCATTAATAAATGTACCGGATAACTCTGTTCATCAAAATTTAGAAAGATAGGAAGAAATTATCTTTCTTTTTCTCCGTTGAAAGTTATGACCCTTTTGTCCATTTCGAATGAATTTCAAAACAACGTTTGATTATACTTTTTTTTTTTGAAAAAACATTGCAGATGCGTTCAACTTTGAAAAGCTGGTCAAAGCCACATTTTCAAGTGAAGTCTTTTCCACTCATAAGATTTCAACTTTTTTTCAAGTTAAATGCCTGTTTAAATACATCTTGATTTCCTAATACCCTTTTTCTATTTTTTTTTCAAATATTAAAATTTTTATGTCCAAACGCCTACTTAAACTCTTTTTTTTATTTTTATTTTTGAAATTTTCTCCCACTTCATTTGACCATTGGACAAGGGTGTATGCTTACATTAGTGTGGCTAATTTTTCATGTAAATTTTAAAGTTTGGTCCTTCTAGCGACACGGTAATCTGGGCCCACTTAGGAAATACAATTCGTCGTGCTTGTTTTGCAATATTTGGACGAATGTTTCTCATTGGAGCAACTGGATTTAAACAAAATTCTCTATGTACAAACACCCTTTATACTTCTGTAGTATAAGTAAGTATCCGGTAGAGCTCTTTGTTCTAACTATTGGTTTGAAAACAAAAGTGAATTCTCATTCACGAATAACTAAGCTTTGATAATGGAGAAGGGACCCTTCTCATACCTGACTTAGAAGAACCAAATTAAGAAAGGTTATGCCAACTAGGAAAGGACTGCGGTGTAAAAGGATGTATGTTGTTGATGGACATTATATTCAGGGAGAAAATACTCCAAAAGTGATTATTTACTTGCAAGAATCTTAGCAAGGCAATAGTCAGCTAATTCAGTTTAGTTTGTATAGTGCTCCTAGTAATCCTATTACTGTAAATTTGATTCTATACAGTATTAAGGAAGAAGAAAACTTACAATCACAAAAAAGGGAACAAATTTCCAAAGCAGGTCAAAGAGAACAAACTGACTCAAACCAAGTAAAATTTGTGTATCGACTATCCAAAGTACGTATTTCTGATTGACAAATTATCAGATTCATAAATGAAAGATCGAAAAGGGCAGACAAAAAACTTTCACATTGCTAAAGTGCTAATAAATCCTGATTCATTGCCTCAGTATCCTTACAAGAAAATTTTGGAAAAGCAACATTCTCTCGAGATTAGGAACGTCAATTTATCCAAGGAAATTCATGATCACCAAATGGAGCACTAAGTTGCAGAGAACAAAGTCTGCATAAGCACGTTCTGGAGGTAAATCCTGCAATAGTGATGAAGTATAAGGCGTCGAGAATAAATGACATATTTTGCCATAAGTAACAATTTAAAAACAATAAAGCACATTCCCGCTGGCTCCCTCTTTCCTCACTTTTCACTTCAAAATTCTCCACTTTCTATGAGGAAACAAGAGCATTGTTATTAGAAGATGAAGATGAGAACGACAACACTCATTTGCCAATTTAATACTATTTTCCCCTTGCATTTCAAGTAGTACATGGAATGGATGAGCTGTAAAGATATATGATCCACGATCTTCCTCCAGAGAAAGTTAACTTACCTTGAATTCCTTGTTTTCTTTGTTTACTTGGATTCGGAGACAAACTGCAACCCACGATACGAATCAAATCAGTTGAACTATACATTTTCTTATGATGAAGTGCATTACATAAAACAATTAGCTTACCAGCAAGAACTGCTGTGCCTATGCAAGAGAGTACCCCAGAGAGAAAAGAGTTGAATGGGAAGGACCCAACAATAGCCATGTACACTACCTGACAGAGTGAAAAAAAGTTGTCAACAAACCCCATTATGGATAAATCAAGGAAGATGATCTATCAATTACAGATACAAAATTAATTCTTCACTCTTTAGGGGTGATCAGTAAAATAGCTGAAGGGATCTTCAAACTGGCATGAAGTAGCCGAGAAGCTTTATACAGACAAACTGCTCCATTCTGAACAATGGCATGTCATGTCATCTTTGGCCTTCAACAGAAGAGTGCATACTTTTAAGTCATAAACTTATAAAGATGACCTATTAGACCACAACTTTTTCTGTTCCAAATATTTCTAAACTCTACCGAAACTAGAACTGAGAACGATGATATAGCCATAGGGCAAAAATGTGGTGATTCTAATGAAGAAAGGATCAGTGTTTGCTCGGAAACAAGATAAATTATTATCGGAAATTCTTAAGAAATGAAAAGGGTGCTACAGTTTTTATGAAATAGGTAGAACGTGGGGCTCCTTTTTTATTTTAAAAGGCTTGATGACGATGGAAATCCCACGAGTTTCAAGTAAATCGATGGAGAGTGATGCAGACTGGATTTTGGAGCTATAGTAAGAAAGATGGGCTGACGCTTGCAATGGTTGTACCAAGTGCAATTAATGTAGTTCACAGCTGTGGAGAGTTGATTTACAGAAGGAGGACACAAGTTTCATCAGTTGTACCTGAACCCCTTAACTTTAGTTTCTCCATTTACGCAGTTCCCCCAATATTTCTTGTAATAGTAGTTCTTTTAGATCCCATAAGCTAGCTAGAGCTTCTCCCTTATATTCTACCATGAAACCCTTTTGTGATATTATTAATGAAAATCATCTTTTAGCTCTATCTAGTTAGGCTTTAGCTTAGCTTAGCTTAGTTTTTAGCTAGCTTTCTTCTCAAATTCCATTCTGCATCAGAGAACCAACAACCCTCAAGAGCACACATGAATATGACGAAAGCAAAGTAAATGAGATGGGATAAAACAATTAGATATGTAATGACACAAAATCAAGCAATTCAATGAATGTTAATCCAAGATTGTCAAAAAAAGAAGGGAGAAATAAAGTTAAATGAATTGATACCAACTATATTAGCACTCGAATACAAGATTAATCCGAGTGTAGAAATTGAACTCAATACATTCAATACTTACTAGAAGCGTCAAGATGAGATTCAAGAGAATAGATAAAGGTCAATCCCACAAAGGAGTTCTTTCAGAACAGAATTCTTCATCAGAACATCATAAACTCTAAGGGAAATGATCTGAGCCTATATTGCCTAAGGTCATCTAAGCTCATGGACTTCGGCCAAAGTCCAACACAACCCAAATAAAGTGGATTGCGATTAAAATGAGTCGTATAGCCATAAGTCGTACAGGTTAAATCCAATACCCGTGTAGGACATGTATGCAACAACAGGCCCCAGAAGCATACGGGGAAGATGAAGATAAGCACAGTCATGTAGTGGAGAGTCCATTTCAAACACCAGTAATTTGGTAATTTTAGGTTAAAAAAAGAAGTTCCATCAAAGAAGTAATACTGTAGACTCTTCCCTTGGTTCGACCAATAGTTTTCCTAAGACAAGGACATCTACAAGAATGTTTATTATTAAGTAACATATTACTAGCTAAGAAGTTGGCTATTTTATTCATATAGCCGACCACAATGTGCTTGGGACTTAGGGCAGAGCTGTAATTATGCAAACTGATGCTTTAAGCAAAATTTACTACTTCCTCCGTCCCAAAATTACTGTCTTACTTTCCTTATTAGTTTATCCCAAAAAATTGGCACATTTCTATATTTAGAAACAATTTAACTTTATGAGATGATTTACAGCCACACAAATATCTAGAGTTTGTTTTGGACCATACATTTCAAAAGTCTTCCATTATTTCTTAAACTCTGTGCCAGGTCAAACTAAGACAATCTTTCTTGGACGGAGGGAGTATTGAATATTGAAACAATGCTCCACAATTTTGCCACAAAAGTTTATAACATACTGAAGAATTAATCCCAAAATTAGACCAACAACAAGCAAATGAGCAATCTATTATACCAACAGCAAAATTTGAGGGCATGAACTCATCATTGGGAATTAAACGCTATATTTAACGCATCAGCAATCATTGAGATGATCAACAGATCAAATGCTGGTTGAACTCTACTTCAAGTTAAGCCACATACCCGCCCTGAACTTAATTAAACCTCATCTTGAAATGCATAACAAATGATCTACCTAAGAATTGGATTTCTCTCAAACTAAGCACTGGTTAAAATAAAGAACCAACTAATTCCAACGCTAACCAAGTATAAGTAGGTGTTTGGCCATAGAAACCAAATATTTTTCACTTTATTTGGGATTTTCAAAGTTGGAGTTGAAGATGGAGTTGTATTTGGTTATAGTTTTGCATAGAATATTTGATTGTTTGAATGTACTAACAGGGGCGGATTTAGTCAGGCACCCTGGGCAAAAAATTACAATGTATATTTAAGGTAAATTTTCTGTGTTCATGTACATATATTAACTTTTGAACACACTGAACAAATGCAAAAGGCTAGGTCAAGTGGTCTAGTTGTTTTTCCGAACACCCTGAGTGAAAATCCTGAATCCGCCACTGTATACTAAAAGTCAAAAAAAGTGAAAGAAAACAAAGTGAAAACAATTCTTTAGGTGTTTTCCAAATTTCAAATACATTTTCATGGCAAAACGCTGATTTTCAAAACAAAAAAAGTGGAAAAAAAAATTCCGGAAAAAATGAATAATTCTCATGGCCAAACGGGTCCTAATAATATGGGTCACCCGAATCAACTAACGTAACAACAACAACATAAATTAACCAAAACATAGCAGTAGTATCAACAACATTGACCACAAGTACATATACAAACGAATGTATTTATAACACCAAGAAATATATCTATCTATCATTACCTGAATTACGGCAGTGAAGATTGCAAACAGGACATATACATCAATAATCTGTTTTAAAACAAAAACAAAAAAATTACATCAGGGAATCAGTAGCATAACTATAATAAATAGCAGATCTCGATTAATTTATAAAGATCTAAAAGCAAAATATATATATATATAAAGAGAGAGAGATATTTAATACCTTGAGATTAGTGGGAGTTGCAGTGTAAGCTGAACGGAGAGAGTTGACAAGTGCTTCAGCATCTTTGGTTGCTGACGATTTCCCCATTTTGGTTTTCACTCTCACAATTCCTCTTTTTTGAATGAGATGACTGTCTTTAAACCCCTAAACTAGTAACGAGGAAAGAAAAATATTAATAATGTACAACTCCGGCATAAGAAATTACATCCACGCAGTCATACTTTTTTTATTTACATTCGAATGGTCACTTTTTCACGATACATGACATTATACATCAATATGCAGCTTTATATTTCTATTGTAGATGATGTATCAATTTTGTATAATAATGTATAGGAGGTGTCTATACACATTTTTATACTAGTAAGCAGTATTATATAAACTTCTATTAAGTGTGATCCTACCGGCAAGTATCCATGGATCAAGCACCGCCTTACCTCCCGCAATACCCCACCGGCGATGTCGTGAAACACGAAATGAGAGCTAGGCCGAAAAAACCAGCTGTGATGGGGTGTGTGTGGTGGGGGTAGCTCGGATAAAAAAAAAAAATTTAAGCTAAAACAGGTAATTATTTTGCCCTAATTGGCATAGCGTAAAAATCCCAAAAAAAAAAAAAGATTAAGAGAAAAGGGTTAATACAGGTGAAAATAACACTCGATGTTTGTTTGGAGAAAATGTTTACCCGAAATGGCTCTTATATACGTTATTATACATTTTTATACAAGGTTTATAAATTATTTACAGTAAGTGTATAACGTTATGTATTGTGTGTATAAACACTGTTGGAAAAAAATGGCTATGCGGATGTAAATTAAAATATGACTAAGTGGATGTAATATTTTATGCTGGATTGAATATTATTGAAATTATCCCATAGTACAGTTCACTTGACTGTATAAGAAAATAAAGAGTTTATTTTAATAATAATAATACTGTTAGTATAAGTAATTTTTATATTATTGGGTGATCTTTATACTTACTCCATCCATGTCAATTTGTTTGCCTAGTATTAATAAACACGGAGTTTAAGAAAGTAAAAGATGTTTTTTGAATCTTGTGTTCTTAAATTAAAAATATATATGATGTACCAAAATGTCCTTTAATCTTGTGATCTTAAACATGTCATGTGAAAATTGGAATTCAAGAGTTGCTTTTTCAAACGAACTAAAAAGAAAGTAAGAGCCCGTTTGGATTGGCTTATTTCTATAAGTTCATTTGCGGCTATAAAATTTGAAAAAAATAAGTTGGGGTAGTCCAACTTATTTTTTTTGGCTTATAAGGTTTTTCGACTTATAATCGCTTTAGATAAGCTAAGTCAAATGGGCCAATTATTTTTTTGAGCTTATTTTAAGACAAAATGACTTTAAAATTTATGGCCACAAACACTCAAAAAAGCTGAAAATAGCTTATAAGCCAACTTATAAGCCAATCCAAACGGGCTCTAAGATATACAAATTGAAATTGGTGAAGTAATAGTTAACATATCTTATTTCAAAATTTTAAATCTCACATCTCAAAAATATTTATGGGTCGATATCACGATATGATGAAATTATAAAACTTAAACTCAAAAACGATAAATAAGCATGTCACTTTTCCTTGAATCCTCAATGATATCAATTTTCTTTCTCACTTGTTGTTGTGTAATATGTAAGTGCTTCGGTTGAAAAATCTCATTTAAGAGATAATAAAGTGTTCTCTATCGAAAATTACTCTATTTTAAATGCTTGAAATCTCCGATTAAAAATTGAGGGGTTCTTATTAATTACCACCCCCACTAACTTTTAATAATCTCAATCAGTATCAAATGGATACATCAAATTTGAATTGTAAAAGTGAACTAAGTGATTACAGTGAAAAGTTTATTTAAATCAATCTAACGTGCCAATTCGCTTATGTATTATTTGAAGTGGAATACTTTTGTCTTCATTATTTTTTGGGTAATTTATCCTATATTTTTATTTTTATCTTTAGTATTGAGAAAAAAATTATCCTTGAATTTCCAACAAAAAATCAACCTGAGTATAATGTTAGATCATAGTTAAAATAAAAGAATATGGAATGGCCCTATCTTGAGCAGGTATTGGTGGCATCGCAATTCAAGTGAAATTTATTCAATGGATCATGATTTGTATCTCAACAGGGTCCTACTCAGTAATTATCAACAAACAACCTAGACTTCCATTCTTTACAAAAAAGGGATTAAGACAGGGGGACCCCTTTCCCCGTTTCTTTTTATGCTTGGTATACAATATCTCACATGAAGCTTGAAGACTTTAAGAAGGAATCCGGACTTTAACTACCACCCCAAGTGCTCTAAGATGAACATAGTTTAACTGAGCTTTGCTGATGATATATTACTTTTTTGCATGAGAGATTTATCTGTCCAGTTACTACAAGCCTGCTTCCAGGAATTTTCTCAAACTTTTGGATTAGTAGAAAATGTCGAGAAGATTTAAATTTACTTTGGAGGAATACCAACACAAATCCAAGAGGAGATTCTGAACAGTATTGACCCTAGTATAAGAAATTACATTCACATAGTCATATTATTTTATTTACATTCGAAGGGTCACTTTTTCACGGTACACGATATTATACACCAATATGCAACTTTATATACATATCGCAAATGATGTATCAATTTTGTATAAAAGTCTATAATAATGTATAGGAAGTGTTTATACACTCTTTTATACTAGTATAAAGTATTATACAAACTTCTATTTTAGTTTTAGTTCCTGAAGCGTGATCCTACCAGTACGTATCCACGGCTCTAGCACCGCCTTACCTCCCGTGACATCCCCATCGACGATGTCGTGAAACACGAAATGAGAGCTAGGCCAGAAAAACCAACTGTGATGGTGTGTGGGTGGTTAGCTCAGAAAAAATTAAGCTAAAACAAGTAATTATTTTGCCCTAATTGGCATAGTTTAAAAATCCCCCCCCCCCCCCCCAAAAAAAAAAAAAAAGAGAGAGAGAGAGAGAGAGACAGAGAGGAAAGGGTTAATACAGGGGAAAATAACACTCTATGTCTGTTTGGAGAAAATATTTACCCGAAATGGCTCTTACATACATTATTATACACTTTTATACAAGGTTTATAAATTGTGTGTACCGTAAGTGTATAATGTTGTATATTACACACTGTTGGAAAAAAAAAAACTGGCTATGCGGATGTAAATTAAAAATATGACTACGTGGATGTAATATTTTATGCTAGATTGTATATTATTGAAATTATCCCATAATACAGTCCACTTGCCTGTATAAGAAAATAACGAGTTTAATTTTTTAATAATAATAATACCATTAGTATAAGTAATTTTTATATTATTGGGTGATCTTTATGCTTACTCCATCCATGTCAATTTGTTTGTCTAGTATTAATAAACAAGGAGTTTAAGAAAGTAAAAGAAGTTTTTTGAATCTTATGTTCTTAAATTAAAGATATATGTGATGTACCAATATATCCTTTAATCTTGTGGTCTTAAACATGTCATATGAAAATTGAAATTAAAGAGTTGCTAAAAAAAGACATTCTTTTTTTAAACGAACTAAAAAAGAAAGTAAGATAAACAGATTAAAACTGGTGGAGTAGTAGTTAACCTATCTTATTTCAAGATTTTAAATCTCACATTTCAAAAATATTTATGGGTCGATATCACGATATGATGAAATTATATAAACATAAACTCAAAAACAATAAATAAGCAAATCGCTTTTCCTCGAATCCTCAATGATGTCAAATTTTCTTTCTCACCCGTTGTTATGTAATTGTTTCGGTTGAAAAATCTCGTTCGAGAGATAACAAAGTGTTCTCTGTCGAAAATTACTCTATTTTAAATGCTCGAAATCTCCAACTAAAAATTGAGGGTTTCTTATTAATTACCAGCCCCACTAACTTTTAATAATCTCAATCAGTATCAAATGGATACATCAAATTCGAATTGTAAAAGTGAACTAAGTGATGACAGTCAAAAGTTTATTTAAATCAATCTAACGTGCCAATTTGCTTATGTATTACTTGAAGTGGAATAATGTTGTCTTCATTATTCTTTGGGTAATTTATCCTATATTTTTATTTTTATCTTTAATATTGAGAAAAAAAAATTATCCTTGAATTTCCAACAAAAAATCAACTCGAGTATAATGTTAGATCATA
This sequence comes from Lycium ferocissimum, assembly GCF_029784015.1. Classification (NCBI taxonomy): domain Eukaryota; kingdom Viridiplantae; phylum Streptophyta; class Magnoliopsida; order Solanales; family Solanaceae; genus Lycium; species Lycium ferocissimum. Next base: position 68,005,853 of record NC_081342.1, read on the forward strand.
ATTAAAATAAATAATATGGAATGGCCCTATCTTGAGCAGGTGTTGGTAGCGTTGCAATTCGAGAATTCAATGGGTCATGATTTGTGTCTCAACAGTGCGCTACTCAGTAATTATTAATAAACAACCTAAACTTCCATTCTTTGCAAAAAAGGAATTAAGACAGGGGGACCCTTTTCACCATTTCTTTTTGTTGCTTGGTATAAAATATCTCACAAGAAGCTTGAAGACTTTGAGAAGGAATCCAGACCTTTTTGCATGGGAGATTTATCTGTCCAGTTACTATAAGCCTGCTTCCAGGAATTTTCTCAGGCTTTTGGATTAGTAAACACAAAACCAAGAGGAGATTCTTAACAGTATTGACTTCACTCAAGGTTACCTGCCTTTCAGATACGTGAGAGTTCCCTTGAGAAAAAAGAAAGATATCACTGACTTAATGCAAACTTTTGATATAAAATGTTAGGAAGGATCCAACCTTGGACTGCTAAGTTTCTTTCTTAAGTCGGTAGAGTCCAACTCACAAAATCAGTCTTGCTCTCTATACAAGTATTTGTGTTGATTAAGTTGATTGAAGCTATTTGTTGAAGCATTCTTTGGACAGGAGGTACAACAATATCCAAGAAAGCTTCAATTGCCTAGGATAAATTGTGTGCTCTCCTAACTCTGCTGGGGGGCTTAATATTCTTGATATTACTTTGTGGAATCAAGCAACCATTTGTAAGCTATTGTGGAATATTTGAAAGAAGAAAGATAAATTGTGGGTGCAATGGGTGCAAATTTATTATGAAAAACAGGGTCATATATGGGGAGCTAAAGCTGATCAAGTTTCATGAGTAATTAGAAAAATCTTAAAGACTCGCAGATATTTTGAACAAGCTGGGATTCTAGAACTTGAGGTGTGTTATGGGAGCAGTTTTCTACTAAGCAAGTCTACTTGAAGCTTAAAGGGGACTTCCCAGGAGTCAACTAGAGGAGATTAACATGCAACAATAGTGGTGCTCCTAGATGAATATTCATACTCAACTTAGCTATTCATGGTAGATTGTTGACAAATGAAATGCTTGCTTAATGGGCTATATGGATGATGTCCAATGCCCACTATGCGAGGTTCAAAATGAGAATTGTGAGTTTTTGTTCTTCACCTGCACATTCTCAAAGCAGATTTGGAACACTCTTCTCATATGATAAGATATTTTAGGGCAGGTCGTGAACTGGCAACAAGAGTTACAGTAGGCAACAACTCATGCTCGAGGAAGGAATAAGAATGTTGAGGTGTACCGAGCGACAATAGCTGGACGCATATGCCATACATGGCTAGAGAGGAATAATAGAGCCTTTCAAAGAAATCGAAGAGCTATTACAACATTAATTCGTCAAATTGTCCAAGAGGTACACTGTCGAGGAGCTAAAAAAAGCAAAGATTGGTTAGAAGTCTACAAGAACTTGACTACTATCCTACCGTGTAGCAAAAAGTTTATTAGAATATTATTGGTCATTAATTTAGTTGTAGTTAATAGTTGGTTTGTAAGGCTGGGGCTCGTTTGTTTAGACTTACGTTTTTTTTTTTTTTTTTTTTTTTTGAGCTTGTAGTTATCACTTGGTAAACAAATATAGTTATAAAAAAAAAAAAAAATTTCCTCAAAGTATTTAACACATGAAGTTAACTTATTTCATGTTTTAATTAATCAAAGCACAAAACTATAATGAAAGCACAAGACGATTTACTAGCAAAATATGAATAAGTCAGAAATACGACAAAAACTAAAATTGAGCAATTTTGAGAATGTACCAACAATTTAAACATTCTCCCTTAGATCATTACGACACTTCACTCATTCTTTTTTAATTTAATCAAATATTGTCCAAATGCCTACAAAAATGTACATTTATGGTTTCTCACGAACAAAATCGAGATGTTATTCCAACACAAACAATACTTAATAAATAGCATGCATAGGTCGATGCATGTATTATAATATTGATACTAAACATAAATAAAAACAGTAAAACATTATAAAATCAAAGATTTTGTCTCGGTGAGCTATTGTCTGAAAGTGATTTCGGTCCAACTATGATGCAATTAAGTGATTAGAAGGTCACTCCCCAAGATTCTACATCACTTCAAAATGCGTGTACTCCTGGCTGAAAGTAGGGGTGTTCAAAGTCAATCGATAAACCGCATTAAATCCAAAAGAAATCAAGTCAAATCGAGAAAAAGAACCGACTAATGTTTGATTTAATTTGGTTTGTTATTAAGAAAAAAACAATCATAATTGATTTGGTTTTTGTAACTAAATCAATAATATTCCAGAGGGAAATGCACCTAAGATCAAATATTTCGAGGTGCGCTCCTCTATCTCTCGTTCACCATCGAACACACCCTGAGATGAGAGGGAAGGTCGATTTGACTCGAATCCTGGACCTGATCTTGAATCCTACAACGGTTAATGATGAACTCGCTCGAAGTGCTTTCTCCTACTATGGTGGAGTTTACCAAGAACTCTAAACGTTCGGAGCGCCGGTTCTGTTTCAGAAGAAGCATGATGGCAGCTTAAGGTTTTGCATCGATTATAGAGCGCTGAACAAAATGTCAAATTGAAATCGAACCAAACCGACATTATTGAATGTAATTATTTAAAATATAATATACTTTAAAATACTTATTAATTTATTAGTATAATGTAATTTGTAAGTATTTCTTAAACTTTTTCCTCGAAGTTTGTATTTCTTAACACATTATTTTATGCTTGAACTTACAATTTGGGATGGTAAGTCTGTCATAGAATTATAACTTAAATAAAGCCCAAATCAGACAATGTTCATTTTCATTATCTCTTATTATAAATACTTAATTATGGGTTTTTATTATCTCTATTGTTGGTGACTATACTTTAGCATAATGACATAACTCATCTCACATTTTGTATTATTTTCTATGAAAGTGCCATATAATTCTTGTATTTATTATGATAGACGAAATATTTAGAAGCATTAATTAGATACTTTGTGTTTTGGAGACCTTACAGAAAAAAACCTGAAATCGAATCGAAAAAAACGACTTTTAATGATTTGGTTTGGTGTATTGACTTAAAAAACTGACAAAATTAATTTAGTTTGGTAATTGAAAAACCCAAACCAAACCGACCTATATACACCCCTAGCTGAAAGTGTCAAGCTTTGCAGAAAAATGTTTGTCCCATAAATAGACATGAGAAGAAAAGAAAATGGGAATTTTGCGCGCGTGTTTTGTTCACAATTGGTGTTGCTTATATAGGCCAAGGACAGGACCTGTTATAGAGGGGAACTAATGGGAAGTTACAAGAATCCGCGACTTTTATAGGACAAAAAAAAAAAAAGTTAAACCAAACTAATACTAAAAAAAAAAAAATACATAAGTAGTTTTCACGCACAAATTTTGTGCGTGAAAGGACCAAACTGCAAAAATAAACAGTTTGGCCTTTCACGCACAAAATTTGTGCGTGAAAGAGCAATCTTCCATGATTGCAAACAATTTTGCACTTTCTTCCTATTCCAAAAGTCATAAGAAAATTAGTTGTCCATATATTTATGGAAAATAATTTATAAACACTCGGTATTATACTAATCCAATTAATTATATATTCATGTGTACTTACATCTACTTAACACGAGTCCGGAACCAAAATGACTCAATAAAAAAACCAAGTGAACCAAAATACCCCAACAAAAAAAAAAGTTACAAAACTATCTTTAGCGCAAAGATTTTACTGCACTAAAGATTTTTTTTTTTTTTTGCATAGCGCAGTATTTTACTGCGCTATAGCTAGCACTAAAATAAAAAAAAATTTGGTAAACTTTTTTTTTTTTTTTTTTTTGCAACACTTAGTAATCGGAGCCTACTTAGTGTTTTTTCCATACTTTGACTAATGATTAGTCGTGTGTCAAGACTCCGAAACTTCAATATTTTATATAGAACCTGATATTTTTTCTGCGTACAATAATGTAGGCTCAATACATCAAGGATACGTAGACGTTCGGATCGTCATTTTAGGGGTTCAAAAGGTGCCGAAGTAAGTTTTGTTTGAAAAAACTTAGTGTTTTTTTCATACTTTGACCAACGATTAGTTGTGTGTCAAGACTCCGAAACGTCAATATTTTATATAGAACCTAATATTTTTTTCTGCGTACAATAATGTAGGGTCAATACATCAAGGATACGTAGACGTTCGGATCGTCATTTTAGGGGTTCAAAAGGTGCCCGAAGTAAGTTTTATTTGAAAAAACTTAGTGTTTTGTTTGAAAAAACATTCCATACTTTGACCAACGATTAGTCGTGTGTCAAGACTAATCGTTGGTCAAAGTATGAAAAAAACACTAAATTTTTTCAAACAAAACTTACTTCGGGCACCTTTTGAACCCCTAAAATGACGATCCGAACGTCTACGTATCCTTGATGTATTGAGCCTACATTATTGTACGCAGAAAAAATCGTGTTCTATATAAAATATTGAAGTTTCGGAGTCTTGACACACGACTAATCATTAGTCAAAAGTATGGAAAAAAACACTAAGTAGGCTCCGATTACTAAGTGTTGCAAAAAAAAAAAAAAAGTTTACCAATTTTTTTATTTATTTTAGTACTTAGCTATAAAGCGCAAGAAAAATCACATATGCAAAAAAAAAAAAAAAAAAAAATTCTTTAGTGCAAGAAAATCTTTGCGCTAAAGATAGTTTTGTAACTTTTTTTTTTTTGTTGGGGTATTTTGGTTCACTTGGTTTTTTATTGAGTCATTTTGGTTCCGGACTCGTGTTAAGTAGATGCAAGTACACATGAATATATAATTAATTGGATTAGTATAATACCGAGTGTTTATAAATTATTTTCCATAAATATATGGACAACTAATTTTCTTATGACTTTTGGAATAGGAAGAAAGTGCAAAATTGTTTGCAATCATGGAAGATTGCTCTTTCACGCACAAATTTTGTGCGTGAAAGGCCAAACTGTTTACTTTTGCAGTTTGGTCCTTTCACGCACTAAATTAGTGCGTGAAAACTACTTATGTTTTTTTTTTTTTTTTTGTATTAGTTTGGTTTAACTTTTTTTTTTTTTCCTATAAAAGTCGCGGATTCGAAGTTACAATAATCAATGAACTATTCAAAATAGTTGTATACTATAGAAATGCATTTTAAATATCTTGATATATTCAAGAAAATCATTATTCAAAATGGTTTGGTTATTTCTAAACCAAAAATGTCTCTTTTTCAAACAAAAGTCAGATTTTTGGGTTATAACATTGAAAAGGGAAGAATTATTCCCATTAATACAAGTATTGAATTTGCTTCTAAATTTCCTAATATTATTATTGATAAAACCCAGCTTCAAAGATTTCTTAGAAGCTTAAATTATATTTCACCATTTTATAAAGATTTGGCGAAAGATACATCTATTTTATATGATAGATTAAAAAAGATTCCTAAATCATGGACCGATGGTCATACCCAAACAGCTTGCAAAATTAAGGAAAAGGTTAATAACCTTCCTTGTCTCACTTTAGCCAATACTAATTGACAAAAGATCATTGAAACGGATGCCTCTGATATGGGGTATGGAGGGATTTTAAAACAATATTCTCCAGATGATAAACAGGAGTATTTGGTCCAATTTTATTCTGGTAAATAGAATAACAGCCAGAAAAATTACGCTACTGTGGCTAGAGAAATTCTTGCTATAGTAAAATGTGTTCTTAAATTTCAAGGAGATTTATATAATCAAAAGTTTTTAATCAAAACTGATTGCCAAGCAGCTAAATTTATGTTTAATAAAGATTGTAAGCATGATGTTTCTAAACAAATGTTTGCAAGATAGCAGGCATTATTAGCCCCATTTGATTTTGAAATTCATTATAAAAAAGGGTCAGATAATAGTCTCCCTGATTTTCTCACCAGAGAATATTTGAGTTTATAACTCTTATACATCTTATATGCAGGATGAGGCCACAATTCAAATTGAACTCTAATAGAGGACGGAGAGGTAGAGGAACAACATCCAAAGGAACAGGCCGAGGCACTGTTCTCGCCCAAATGGTAAGCAAACAGCTAATAGCTGATAATATTGCAGGATCTTCGAGTAATAACAGGAAGCAAATTACATATGAACACTATTTGGCTTTTATAGAAGCCTAGCAGAAGAAGGATAATATGCCACCTTCATATTCTAGTGCCCTTACTGATGATGATCACGAGGACACCGATTCATATGAACAAAATGACAGCAGAGAATTAATAATTCTCATAGAAAATGAAGATCTCTAATGGAGAAGTGAGCCTTGGCAAATCATGCAAAGGTATTTTGATCAAGCGTCATACGCTACAAAATGAGGATTAGCAAAGAATAAGTGTCATAAAAATATTTCTATTACGCATCCAAAACATGTTGGTTGCCTTATACTTGATTAACTATCTTTGGTATTTTGCCATAACTACTTCATTTTTTTTTTTTCGAGCTGCTTTAAAATGTTTGTTTTTGAGCCGAGGGTCTATCGGGAACAACCTCTCTACCTCTTGGCTCTTGAGATAGGAGTGAGGTCTGCGTATACACTACTCTTCACAGACCCCACTTTGCAAGTACTCTTTTAAATCATATTAATGAAAGCATTTGATATAATAGGTGCGCTCGACCTAAGACAATCGCGTTTGATGACAAAAAGTTAATCAAATATAACGCAATTAAAATGTTTCAGATCCCTAATAAAAAGAATCACAATCAAAATGTTTTGGATCCCTAATAAAAAGAATCTTAAGCAAGTGTTATTTTGGCACTTATATTTTGCTAATCCTCATAACATTACGTATAATAGGTGTGATTTTAAGTAGTAAATTTGGAGCATATGAATCCATGATCTCTCTGTAAAATTAAATATTTTATGTATATGCTTTCTAAAATTGTTATAATATTAATTACTGATACTCATGTTACAAAAAGGCTAATGATACACTTGATTGAAGATTGAGTTATTTACCAAAAAAATTAAATATTAATTCTACTTAATACATTTTTTTAACGGTGTACTCATATTTTAAAAATTCTACATTCGTCTCTAGACCTATGAAAATCGTGTTAGATGGCAGAAAGTTAGAAAATCGTGTTAGATGGCAGAAAGTTAATCAAATACAACGCAATCAAAACTTTTTGGATCCCTAATAGATAGAATCTTAAGCAAGTGTTATTGTGGCACTTCGTTTGATAAAATCCTCATAATTATAGTATTATTATATTAGTCAATATTATATAATACTTCCAAATTGATAGTCTAGTCTAGGGATAATAACGAGAGCATTTGGTAACGATAGGTGTGTTCGTATCACGTGCCCATTTCCCCTTTCCCAATCTACCATCTACCGTATGACTTCCTTCGTCTATTAATAAGTATCATTTTAATCAAAGAAATTTATTTCATAATAAGTGTTATTTTAAAAAATTTAGATATAAATTGATTAATTTTTTTTAATTCTATCCTTAGATAAAAAGTGATAAGTTAAAATAACATCTAAATGATGATTAAAAAAGTCAATAATAGCTTGGTATTGTTAAATTTTCAATAAGGCTGGGCATAAATACCGAAAATCAAAAAATCAAACCGAACCGAACCGAATCGAAACTTCAACAAACCGAACCGAACCGAACTAGTTTGGTTCAGTGTTTGATGTCCACCTTTAAAAAATCGAAATAGCCAAACCGAAGTTTGATAAAACCGAACCGAAAAATCGAACACACACCGAAATTTAATACATTATCCAAAAAAATTAAAATAGTCCAGGCACATTAAGTTTAAAGCCAAAAAAACTCAATTGTAACAAGCCCTCTTTTGCATTTGTATCCCTAATTTTCTACTTTAGTTGAGAAAATCAAATATGTTAAGGAAGGCAACTAGGATGTGTCTTTAGGATTAATGTATGTCCTTTATGTGTTTTCTTAATTATTCTTACGGTATGTATATAACACCTAGTAATCCTATATCATAGTTATAGTTTTCTATTCTTGTATATCCTGTTTGTTTGATTTTGATTTCAATTTATCATTTTTATGTTTTATTGCTTTTCAGAATATGAATTAGTGTCAAGGGAATCGCTTCTAATATCATATCAAAAAAATCGAATTGAAAAAATCGAAACCGAACCGAACCGAACTTTAAAAAACCAAAATCGAAAGAACCGAACTAGTTTGGTTCGATGTTCCGTGTTCACCTTCAAAAAACCGAACCCGAAATAGCCAAACCGAAGTTTGATAAAACCGAACCGAAAAACCGAACGCCCACCCCTAATTTTCAATGTCAAAAGCTTTACTATTTATGCATGCTTTAATCAAGAGAAAAAAATAATTTATTTTTATTATGTAGGAGTAATTAGATAAATTTTATATTATATTATTAATTTCTTAATATGCGTATTTTTGATTAAATTGATAGGGACGGAGGAGTATATGATTAAAAAAGAACTAATAAAATTAAGGAAATAAAATATATATATTAACTAATGAGTAAGCATGCATTCGGTCTTATCCTTTGAAAACACACCGAACGTGGGACCTACATTAAATCATTAATCAGCGCGCTCATCCATATCACGCCGTTGAGTCGGTGAACATAACCGTCAAACCTCAGGTTCGGGCCGGGCCGGGCCGGGCCTGTACTTCGGGCCCAACTAGATCCGATTCATTGCACTATACACATTGACCCAACTTATTACCGACATTACCCTTCATTAATCCCCAGGCTAACCTAGATATTAAAGTCGGTCCTTTGGATAGCTTGTAAGGGCATATTCGTCCACTTAATATTTATTATTCGTCCCTATATAATAAAATTTTTAACAATAAAAAAATATTATATTGTATTTATTAACAATACAATAAAATTATTATAGGCAACAACCATCCACACAAGCTGTTACCGACATTACCTTTCTTTAATACTTCATGCGTCTCATTTTATATGAGGTTATTTGACTGGATATAAAAGTTTAAGAAATAAAAAAATATTTTTAAAACTTGTGATCTAAAATAAGTATATATATTTATTTGTATGGTACGTAAATTATTTTATTAGGATAAAAAGTGAAGTTTTAAATCAAATTATTACTAAATATTAAGTATATTATTCTTTTTAACCGACTAGAAAAACATGTATCACATAAATTGAGACACACGAATATCCAAAATAACTAGGAATATTACCGTTGGTGTTTTGGGATAGCTTCTAAGGGCATATTCGTCCACTGAATATTTTGTTCTCTGCATAAAAGGAAAAGAAGACTGGTACTTTAAAAGCTTGCCTAAAGGACCCGATTCATTGACCCGACATATTACCGACATTACCCTTATACGCAAAATAACAGTAATATTATAGTCGGTCATTTGGATAGCTTTCAGGGTATATTTGTCCACACAATATTTTTGATCTATGTGCATACAAGAAAGAAAAAACACTGGTAAAAAACTTTGTCTAAACAGCTTATTTGGATGGTTGTATTTGCCATTGTATTATATTATGCTGTTAGTTTATATCATCTCTATTTTGAATTTTAATTTATTTTATTATATCATATCATTAAATTTATTGTCGTTTAACAAAAAAAAGTTCTATTCTATTGACGACCGATTTAATGTGATCACGTTGTTTTTTTATTTTTTCATCTCATTTAATCTTTGTTTATCATGTAATAATTATATTTTATTTTTTATCCTATCTTTTTTAAATAACTTTACCCCATATCTTTTTCTTTTAGGTTCATCCTTCAAATTGTTAATGTGTAATGACAAAAACATAGAATATATCCAAATATTATATTAATCAAAACAATAAAATACAATACAGTACAATAACAACCATTCAAACAAAGTGTAAAGGACCCGATTCATTGCACTGTAGCATTGACCCGACATATTGCCGACATTACCCTTCTTAAATACGCAAAATGACAGGAATATTATAGTAGGTCATATGGATAGCTTCTAAGGGCATTTTCGTCCATACATTATTTTGATCTGTGTTGCATTACAAGAAAGAGAAAGAGTTGGTGGAAAAGTTTAGTTAGGGTTTGACAAACACCCACTGCTCCTTTGGAGAAGAAGAAGAAGAAGAAGAAGAATAGAGGCCATAAATCAATCTCATCCGTCGACTTCTCTTCTATCTATCTTTCAATCGTAGCCGTTGATCTTTGATCTGCCTAACTATTCAGGTTTTTTTCATATACGATACATGTATATTTTTATTTATTTATTTATTTATTTGTTTGTGTTTGGATTTTATTGTTGTTTTTGTTAGTAAATATATCGTGTTAAAAGTGAAAGCTGTTTATTAAAATTCAATTTAGATTATTTTGATATACTTTCATGACTAATTCATATAAATGTATAAATTATCATGTATATTGTTTATTTGTGTGCGTGATTTTGTGTGTGTGTGTGTGGATTAAAATAAATTTGATGTTGTTTTTGTTAGTAAATATATCATTTTTTTTTTCTTGTTAAAGGTGAAAGAGCATTATTTAAATTCAATTCAGGTTTTTTAAAGTACTTTCATGGCTATTTCATATAGGATATATGTATAAATTATCATGTATATTGTTTATTTGTGTTTTTTTTGTGTGTGTGGGGATTTTAATATATATGATGCTGTTTTTGTTAGTAAATATATGGTGTTTTATCTTGTTGAAGGTGAAAGCTCTTTATTTAAATTCAATTTAGATTTTTTTGAAGTACTTTTATGGCTATTTTATATACGATACATGTATATGTTTATTTATGTGTGTGTGTGATTTTAGTATGTATGATGTTGTTTTTGTTAGTAAATATTATCATGTTTTATCTTGTTAAAGGTGAAAGCTCTATATTTAAATTCATTCAGGGTTTTTGAAGTACTTTCCTAGTTTCCTGGCTATTTCATGTACGATACGCGTATAAATATTGTTATGTATGTTGTGTGTATATGTTTTTGTGTGTGTGTCTGGAGTTAATTAGATATCTTGTCTAATTGTTAGTAAGTATGTTATGTTTTATCGTGGTAAAGGTTAAAGCTCTCTTATTTCGTTCATGTAGTTGTAATTGTGTTATTGAACGCTGCGAATTTGTCAAAAAACTGGTAGAAAATTAATTTACGTTTTATTGTGGTAAAGGGGAAAACTCTCTTATTTTACCTTATCCCAAAAAAAAAAAAAGAGGTGAAAACTCTCTTATTTTGTTCACGTAGCTGTAATTGTGTCATTGAACACTTGGAATTTGTCGAAACAACTGGTTGTTAGTAAATATATCATGTTTTATTTTGATAAAGGTGAAAGCTCTTGTATATTGTTCATGTAGCTGTAATTGTGTTATTGATCTCATCGAATTTGTGGGGAAAAAGATGGTGAATGATGATTCACGGTCCCGAAATTGGAATATCTAACTGATGTTGGAAATAAGAAAAATTTCGGGTATTTGTAATTGTAAATTGCAATTATCATGTATATTGTTTATTTATGTGTGTGTGTTGATTTTATTGTATATGGCTGTTATTGTTGGTAGATATCATGTTTTATCGTGTTGAAGGTGAAAGCTTTCTTGTTTCGTTGATGTAGTTGTAATTGTGTTATTGAACACTTTGAATTTGTTGAAAAAACTGGTGAATGATGATTCACGTCCCCGAAATTGGTATATTCTATCCCAACTGGCGTTAAAAGTTATAATAAAAAATAGTTTAGGCTATTTTGTAAATTGCTGAATTTATTTGGATGTATTGGAACTTATGAATTTTTTGTACGTTAAATTTGTTTTACTTATCGTGGAGTGGAATTAGGAGTGTTTAGTTATTTAGCTTTTATTGTTGATTAGGAGATCAATTGAGAGCTGCTCTTGGATGTGTATTCGAGCTTTGTTATGATAAGTTCATAGCAGGTAATCGTTATCTCACTTCCTTTTATAATGTTTTTAGCTTTTTTTTTTTTTTAATATTTTTTATAACTTATTCACACATATGCAACTTTAGTGTATGATCATTGTGTCTTTTTCGGTCTACTTGATTCGTTTTCTTCACGTAGCATTCTATCACTAGGCTGTCCTCACCAGACTTCAAAATTTATTGTTAGGATTGTGATTTTCTTAAGAGAAAATACATAATTTCCCTCCTTAACTTGTCTCCAAAACTCACTTTAGCAATTTAACTTTACTGGCATTTCTTTACCCTCTTATTCTTGTTTAAAGTGAATTTAATTACCCCCTAAAGGGTGACGTGGCAAAATAATGATCAACTACTACCTATAAGCGCATGAAGAGGATGAAAAATATTCAAACTGTATACGTCTTCTGATTGGATGGCGTTCAACTAATTATTGTTTGACTAGTTTTCTTAATCTTCCCTTCCCTTCCCATTTTAACTTTTCTCTTTCTTTCTCTGTTTGTCTTTTCCTTCTCTTCCTTTTTCTTTTCTTTTCTTTCTTTCTTTTCTCTTTCTAATCCAAGCATTGCGAACAGATCTACTCCCCAAGACCCAAGTGCCTAACTTCTCCCACACATTCTTCTCTCTTTTTAATTCTTTTCTTCTTAGCAAAATGCTTGGCCTTAAGTTTTTCGACATTATCTCTGGCAAGAAGCTTGACATTAAGTTTGCCGACAGCATCTTCGGCAACTCATTTCCGGCATCAAGAAAATTACCCGACCATCTGTTCAAAAGAAAATCAGAGAAGACGCCCTGAAAAATAAAGGATATAGCTGATAGAACAAATTAAAGACCATGGATTCTCTGCCCAAATTCACCGGAAAAGATATAAATACTCACCGTAAAATTAACATTTTTCCACAAAAAACTCCCGATCTTTGAGGGTGCTGTTGCGATGTAGTGTTGTTGTTTAATTAGAGTTGCGGTTCGGTTTTTAATAGACAAGAGATTTGAATTTTGAAGTTGTAATGAAGTTTGGTATTTCTGGCATGGCGGATTCGGGGATGGTAGTGGGTGGGTTTTAGTGTTGGAAAAATGTGATTATTTAAGGAATATTACTAACTTATTTGAAGTTCGGTATTTCCAGCATGGCGGATTCGGGGATGGTAGTGGGTGGGTTTTAGTGTTGGAAAAATGTGATTATTTAAGGAATATTACTAACTTATTTATAATATGATAATAAAAGAAAATTTGAATAAAAAAGAAAGAAAGATGGGAGAGTTCTTACGTGGCATTGGCGCGATGCTGATGTGGCGCTGACGTGGCGGCGCTTGTGTAACACCATCAAAGACCAGATTGGTTCTTATGTATTTTCTCTTTTCTTAATATATTCTCTTGGAGTAGAGATGATGCTGTAAAATGATTTGTGTGTTGATTTTACATTTTGGGCTATTTCATTAGAGTATATTTGATGGACATACCTATTGGATTCTTATTACTAGAGTACGGTTTCTTTTATCACATGCCAAACCTCCAGGTCAAAGACATGTTGCACGGAGATGAATCCGATGTGCTAAAACATAAAAGTTCTTACCTATTTTCCCCATGAACAAAGATATTAGAAATTATGCATGACCATTTTTTAAAAAAAATAAATAAACGGTGCGTAGTGTCTGTTGATGGAGATATGTTGCAATTCAGGTGCTTGGAAGTACCCTCATGGCTATTTCAGATGCAATACTTGTGTAATACACGTGTGTCTGTATATTCATGGAATTCGTCGACCAAACTAGTGAATTATAATTCACGTTCTCTAAATTGGTATACTCTCTCCATACTGGCATTGAAAATAAAAAAATAAACCGATGGTGAATAACCAGATTCCAATGAAATGAAATCTTTAGGATAATTCAATGCAACATATTAGGAATCAATGAGGGGACATCAATTCAAATCCTAGATTTCCTAATAGAGAGAGCAAGAATTCTCACTATTTCTTAGATTCGTGGACCCAATTCAATTCAGTGGGATCCTTCATTCACATTTCTTTCCATTCAATTCAGTGGGATCCTTCATTCACATTTCTCTCCACCAAGGACGTTTTCTAAAACTTTTTGACCCCCCGAATTTGGAGTATCCTACTTCCACGCAATTCACAGGGTCCAACAAGCAATCGATATGTATTTCTAAATTGCTGATTTTGCTTAGAGGTCTGACTTATGAACTTTTTGTACATTATCTGGAACTAACATCTGTCTACTTATCGTGCAGTGGAGTTCATATTATCAGGGGAGTTAATTCTTTAGCTTCTATTGTTGATTAAGAGATCAATTGAGAGCTTCTCTTGGATGCATTTTTGGGCGTGTTACGATTAGTTCATGACTGGTAATCTTATCTCGTTTCTTTTCATGTTTTTAGTTTCTTACTTATTCATACTTGTGCAACTTTATAGCTTGTAATATCTTATATGTTAACTTTTTGATTGGTAATATTTCATATGTAGTTCCTAGATCTCCTTATATCAATTCCGGAAAGGCTAATTTGTCCACATCCAATTCCACTTGAAATTAGTCATGTTGACCTCTGAAAAAGCAAGACATATTTAGATGTAGTGAGTATGTTTCATTTTTTGCTATGAATATGATGGATGCAATCGTACGTACCATCTGATGGTTGGGTACTTTTAGTTTGTTTAGTGTGGTGCAATGTGCAAGTTCTTCTCAAGGATTGAATTGCCAGCATTTTCTTGCATTTGTGAAACTAACATGTTTCGGTATGTGGTACCTCATGGAGCATCTTTGTCTGATTGTTCTCTGAGGAAGCAAACACGTCTTGTATGCTATAGACCTTAGGAAAGACATTTGCCTGTGACATTGGGGGGGCGGGGCTAAGCCGTATCTAGTCCTTCAGCTTGGATCTCGACTTTACTGTTAAGATGACAAGATGAAATCGAGTCCTACTGAATCCAGATTTGGCATTCACAAGCTCTATCTTAAGCTTGAATGTCTGTTGATAAAGCATTATGCTTTTCAGCTTACAAACCCTGACCATCTCGTGTTATGGTTTACTCTGTAGTTTCTCTTGTTCCTCTCTATAGTTCTTGGTGTTTTACTTTTCGATGGTTCTTTCCAAATTTTGCAAAGTGGATAAAATTTTTGCTCTATGTAGATGCTTCTTTCTCTTTGAAGTGCTGGATTGTTGCCCAGTTTGACTAATGCTAGAAACTTCTCATTGAAGGATTACCACTTGCAACCCTTTGTGATCATGGATAAAACTATTAGGGGACTCCATATAGTCGAATGACTGAAGTACCAATGTTGTAGAGTAGTTTCAGCTCATA